>NW_007258794.1:482102-563251 GCF_000164805.1 Carlito syrichta
CAGCCACTGCACTCTAGTCTGGGCGACAGAGTGAGACTCCAACTCAAAACAACAACAACAACAACAAAAAACCTTAATAAAACAAACTTTTAAAATGTGACCTAGCAATCCCCCTCTGGGAATATACCTGGAGGAGCTCAAATCATGCTATTAAAAAAGGTGTCTGCACTTGTATGTTTATTGTAGCATTATTCACAATAACAAATACATGGAACCAACCATGCTGCCCATCAAAAGTGGACTGAATTTTTAAAAATGCAGTACAGATACATGATGGAATATTATGCAGTCATAAAAAAAAAACAAAAATATGGACTTCACAGCAACTTGGTTGGATTTAGAGTTTATCATGCTCAGTGATTTATCACAGAAACAAAGATCTGAGTATTGCGGGTACTCAGTCATAAGCAGACCCTAAACATAATTATAACACCATAATTAGGGGATTGGCAGTAGTAGGACACTGCCAGAGGAGGGGAGGGAGGCACATAACATCAATAAGGAGACCCATGCTTTGCCTGTATGACAACCACATATGTACCTAACCCTTAACTGTGCCCCATGTCTTTAAAATAAAATAAAATAAAGTTAAATGGTATTCTTAAATCAAAACATACACAAATTCTGTTTCAGATATCTGCAGACTGAAATATGAAAGACAACTTTTAAACTTTCACAATAAAATGCAAGGATACATTATTTTTCTGAACTAGGAAAAAAAATGCTTTGTTTTTGACACACAAAAATCACCAGCCATGAATGCAAAGATCAGTAAATTCAATTTTGTTAACATTTAAGATGCATTGTCATTGAAAATGAGGTAACCAATTGCCCTGGCTTGCCTGAGGCTTTTCACATTTTATCACTTTGAAGTCCTGGGTCCCAAGAAACCCCTCAGTCTTCAACAAACTGGGCCGGTTAGTAACTCTATCAAAAACTCATTAAAGAAAGTGAAGCCAAGCTCCAATTTTTAACCAATATTTTCCACAAGTGCAAACGACAAAGAATTCACTAGAATATTTGTAGTAAAAGATGGTAAATATCTTATGAGGTAAATTAACAAAAGCGTTGAATAGATATTTCCAAGAAGAGGAAGCATGAAAGCTAATAAGCAGTTTTAAATGTTCTCCTCATACTCATTTTAATTTAGAAAATAAAAATTAAAAGTGAGATAACAGAGTGGATAGACCATGAGAAAACAAGACTTTTAAAAAAATGTTAAAAATCTCAGAGCACCAAGTATAGGCAAGAATTTAGCAAAATAAGAACTTGTATAAAACTCTAATATAAAAATCTATCAAAAATGCAATAAGAAAATATTTACTACATAAAATTATAAAGTGAAAATTTAGTGTATAATATATACTCGCAATCTCACTCCTAATGAAAGAGCTCTATGGAGCTTTTGAACATTAATATCAATTGATAGTTGGAGGACTCTATAGTAATCTTGATGCAGGAAGAACTAAGTTGAAGAAAGAAACACAAGTGGCACAAATGTCAATTAGAAGAAGAATGAATAAATTAAATATATTCACACAGTGAAATACTATTCAGTTGTAGAAAAAGGAATCATGGCTACATTTTTCAACATGAATTTTAAAAACATAATGTGAAATAAAATTTAAATTGTAAAAGAATGCCTATAACAGAATATAGTTTTTTTCAAATTCAAAACTAAGGAAAAGGCTGGACAAAGTGGCTCACACCAGTAATCCCAGCACTTTGGGAGGTGGAGACTGAAGGATCACTTGAGGCCAGAAGTTTGAGACCAGTCTAGGCAAGATAGTGAGATCTCATGTCTACCAAAAAAGGTAAAAAATTAGCCAAGTGTGGTGGCACACATCTGTGGTTCCAGTTACTGGAGAGGTTGAGGCAGAAGGATTGTCTGTGCCCAGGAGGCTGAGGCTGCAGTGAGCTGTGTTCATGCCACTGCACTCCAGCCTGGGAGACAGAGTGAAACTCCTACTCAAAAAAAAAAAGGAAAACAAAAAATTGTGTATTTTATGAATGCATACATGTATGTGACAAAACTATTAAGAAACACAAGAAAAAAATAAGAATTTTCATTTTTGACTCATTATATTATTAAAATGAAAATGATGAAAGCATCAATGTTGATGAAGATTAAAGAAACAGGCAGATTTGCCAGGAGAGAGAGTGACTGCAACAACAATGTTGCGATATCTACTAAATTTGGCTCTCCTACATAGTATGGTGATATCTACTAAAATCAAAATAAATATATACCATTTAATTCAAGAACTGCATATATTGGAATTGATCCCATAAAAAATAAAATTGCTTCTAAATAGATATATTTGTTCAAAGATGTATCATTGTGCTAAAATAGAAGCAAATGAAAAATCCATCATCGGAGACATAACTAAATCAACAATGGCATATCATTCTTTGCAGAATTATCCAGCTATTCAAAACACTGAGTCAGATTTTGAGGGAGCACTGCATAGTTATATTAGATTAGAACAAAAATTTGCAGAATAATGTGTCAACATGATCCCACTTTTATAAATAATTTATTTGTAAAATAAATATCTCAAGGCCTAAGCATTTTTTTTTTGGTATATGTATATATATACTTATTTTGTGGGGAAAGAAATCCAATAGCTCCAAACTTGCTAATATTTGTTACCTTGGGAGATATAAATAAAAATGAGATGGGAAGATATGATTAATTTTTCAATTCAACTTTGCATTGCTCTACTGGCTCAAAAAAGAGTATGTTACTTTGCTAATGAAAAAAAAATAAAACAAAAATATTCCAGATGATTTATGTCCACTGGGGAAATTTTGGAATGCTTTGTTTTCCACAGTGTCTTCTAGGATAGAAGTTCCCAGCCTTTTTGGCATTAGGAACTGATTTTGCCTACACTTAATTTCTATTATTATTACATTGTAATATAGAATAAAATAATCATACAACTCACCATAATGCAGAATCGGTGGGAGCCCTGAGCTTGTTTTCCTGCAACTAGATGATCCCAGTTGGGGGTGAAGGAAGACAGTGATATCTCAGATCTACAGGCATTTGAGTCTCTTAAGGAGAGTGCAACCTAAACCCCTCGCATGTGCAGTCCACAATAGGGCTTGCACCCCTGTGAGAATCTAATGCCGCTGCTGATCTGACAGTAGACTAGACGGAGCTCAGGTGGTAACACCAGTGATAGGGAGAGGCTGTACATACCGATGAAACCTCTATCGCTCACCCGCCGCTCACCTCCTGCTGTGCGGCCCAGTTTCTAATTGGCCACGGACCAGTATTGTGGCTAGGGGTCTCAGGCCTCTGTTCTAGGGAGTTGTATCTGATGATAAATTTAAATAATTATCTTTCCAAGAGAAAGTTAGAGGGGCTGACAGCTCAACATCACTGCATGCTGGGACTAGCCCCCAGACCCGAACCAACACAAGGAAGGCGTGAAGGAGGGAGCCTGGGGTGCCTCATTCCCACTGCAGACGTCTGACATCCTAGGCACAGGAGTTCCCGTGACGCCCACAGACTTTTGAACTGGCGAAGGAAGCTGCAGGAAGAACACACAGAGGCATTGCTTGAAAGGTTTCAGTGTGCTGGGCAGCTGCAGCGAAATGTGACTGGGCGCCCACCTCACAGGGCAGTGCATCCCGCCCTAGGTGACTGCAGCTCTGACTGTCTGCTGGGTGTGGGGAGCAGGACCAGGCACTCTCATGTGCCCAAGACAGGCCCCACTGCCATGACTGTGGGATCGAAGTGCATCTCAGCTGTGAGCCCCCAGGCTTGTTGGTCACTCCCAAGACTGCCTGGCTGGCAGTTCCTGCATAGGGGTGTGGGGGCACAGCATGGCCTCCCTGCCCTGCCTGAGTGGTTTGTTGGCAGCCTGGGAGCAGTCCGCCCTCCCGTCACAGCTGGTACTTGACCTCAAGTGACCAGAGGACAAATCTGCAGGTCCTGTCCTGGTTCTCCAGGACGCATTCGAGCACAGGGGTATGGGAATGAGATTGGTGGCTTGATGTAGAGCACAGAGAAGAGTGTGGTGCAGGTTTGTGTGGTGTCCTGGGACCCGGACACCCCTCCCTTCATGAGACCTGGCCGGGAAGGGTGTGGCTCAACAGGGTCGATTTCTGCCACGGGGGAGTCTCATGGTCAGGAATGCCTGGGGCATAGAGATGGGAACACAGGTGCATGGGACCAGCCTAACTGGTCAGGTCTGTTGCTGGGGCTGATGCCAGATGGAGACCTGCCAGTCTTCTGGATGTGGGGGCTGGGCAAATCCACGCCTGCCTGCAGTGCTGAAAACCCCAGGCCACCAATCTTCCCTAAGTGGGCTCTGTGTCAAAAAAAGGACCCTCTACCCCTCCCTGGAGGATGTCCCAGTGGTCCAAGAGTTGTCCTTAGGCGCCTGCCAAGGTCAGTGCTTGCAGCAATCTCAGAGAGGTTGGTTGCAGGGTTTTCCCCTGCAGCCTTGACCGGCTTTGTCCCCTCCATCAACCTTGGTGGCACAGCATGGGGACGAGACCCCTGAGAGCCCATCACCAGGGACACCTGGATACTTCTCCCAACAACAAAGACTAAGTGAAAGCTTCACTGTCATTACAACTGATTCTCACCTGCAAGTGCCACCTACTAGCCAGGAGGTGAAGCTGCATGACCCAACATAACTCCTGTTGGTCAGTGTACCAGATAAGCTAAGAACCAGATAAGCTTCTCAAGACCTTAACTTCCCCACCTCTGTAGGAGACAGTGAGCCTGACCACATGCATAGCCCACTGCTACTACAACTTGCAAACAACTAGCATTGGAGAAAGCCACTATATTGAGGCTATCTGTAATCAGAAGATTCATGCAGAGCCTTGACTCCCTCAAAGCACATAGAAGTGAGGCCAAAGGGCTCAACCCAACATATGCAACAGTCATACCCTCAAGGAAGGATGAAAAAGACCCATCTAAATGAAAGCAAATTCAAAATAAGTGACAGCTTCGACTGATGAGAAGAAACCAACACAAGATCTCCAGAGTCATGAAGAAATAGAATGTTGTGACTCCTCAAAATCACCATACTAACTCTCTAGCAGTGGATCCTAACCAAAATGAAAACTTTGAAATAACAGATAAAGAATTCGAAATACGAACTGTAAGGAAGGTCAATGAGATCCAAGAGAAAGTTGAAAACCAAAATAAAGAAACCAGAAGCCGGGCTCAGTGGCTCAGCCTGTAATCCCGCGCCTTTGAGAGGCTGAGGTGAGTGGATTGCCTGAGCCCGTGGGTTCAAGACCCACCTGGGCAGCGAGACCTCATCACCACAATAAATCAAAAAAATCAGCCGGGCATGGTAGCGCATGCCTGTAATTCTGGCTACTCGGAAGGTTGAAGCAGAAGGATCGCTGGATCCCAGCAGGCGAGGCTGCGGTGGCCGGGAGCGGCCACTGCACTCCAGTCTGGGCGACAGAGTGAGACTCCAACTCAAAAAAAAAAAAAAAAAAAAAGAAGCCAGAACAGAAAGACAATTCACGAGACAAAAGATGAGATAGATACATAAAAAAAGAAGAAGAAAGCAAAAAATAGAAAATAAAAATAAAACTCCTGGAAATGAAAAATTCATTCAAAGCACAGTTGAAATCTTTTGTTTTTTGTTTTTTTTGAGTTGGAGTTTAAAAACAGCTAAAGAGTAGCATCGAAATCACCTATAAAGAAAATCCCATCAGACTCTCAGCAAAATCCTTACAAGTCAGAGGAGATTGGGGGCCTATTTTTAGCCTCCTTAAAGGAAAAACACCAGTCAAGAATTTTGTATACTGCCAAACAAAAAAAGCTTTATAACTGAAGGAGAAATAAAGTCTTTCTCAGAAAATCTGCTAAGGGAATTTGCCACCACTAGACCAGCCTTACAAGAAATGCTAAAAGGAGTTCTAAACATGGAAGCAAAAGGACAATACTTACTACCATAAATGTACATATCAGTAGAAATCTCATACTTCTATAAAGCAGTTTCACAATTGAGACTCCAAGCCAACTAGCTAACACAACTATAACAGGAACAAAAACTTCGTGTATCAATATTAACCCTGAATGTGAATGCCCTAAATGCTCTACTTAAAAGATATAGACTGGCAAATTGGATTTAGCAAAAAGACCCAACCATCTGCTGCTTATAAGAGAAACTAATGGCTAAAAAATCAAAGTAAAGGGGCAAAAGAATATGTATTGTAAAAATGGAAAACAAAAGTGAGTATAAGTAGTCATTCTTATATCAGATAAAACAGACTTTAAACATACAATAGCAAAAAAAAAAAAGACAAAAAGGACAGCATTATATAGTGATAAAGACTTCAATACAACAAAAAAGAATTAACTATCCTAAATAAATATGCACCCAACACCACAGCACCCAGATTCATAAAATAAATATTACTAAACCTGAGAAAAGAGATTGATGGTAATCATGAGGGATTTCAACACCCAATGACAACACAAGATAGTGTCATAGAGCTAGAAAGTCAACAAAGAAATATTTAGAGAATATTCTACCTCAAAATTGGAGAATACAATATTTTCCTGTCTTCACATGGAACAGTCTCCAAAACTGACCACAAAGAAAGTCTCAGTAAATTCAAAGAAATCAAAATCATATCAAGTATCTTCTCAGAGCACACTGGAATAATATCAGAAATTATTGCCAAGGGAGAAACTCTTAAAGCTACACAGGCATGTGGAAACTAGATAACTTGCTTCTGAATTACATTTGGGTAATCAAAAAAATTAAGAAAAACATCACAATGTTTTTGGTAACTAATGAAAATAGTGTCACAACATACCCAAACCTCTGGGATGCATTGAAAACAGTCCTAAGGGGCAAGTTCATAGTGGTAGATAACTACATCAAAAAGACAGAACTTAAATTAACAACCTAACTTCATATCTCAAGGCACTAGAAAAACAAAAACAAATCAAACTCAAGCTAGCAGAAGAAAAAATATAACAAAGATCAGAGAAGAACTAGATGGGAAACATAAAGTTGCTTTCTTGAAAGAATGAACACAATTGATAGAGCACTAGCTAGTTTAACCAAGAAAAGATTCAGATAAGCACAATGGGAAATTATAAAGTTGATATCACAACTGCTACCACAGAAATGTAGAAGATAATCAGAGATTACTATGAACAACTCCATGGGCACAAACTAGAAAACCTACAGAAAATAGATAAATATCTGGAAATATACAGCCAAAGATTGAATCAGGAAGGGACTGAAATTTTAAACAGAACAATAAGGACAACATCTGAATCCATAATAAAAAATAAAAATCTTCCAATAACAGTAAAAGCCTAGGGCCAGATGAATTCACAGGATAATGCTACCAGACACATAAAGAAGAGTTGCTACCAATATTTCTGATATTATTCCAAAAAATTGAAGAGAGATTTCTCCATAACTCATTCTATAAAACCAGTATCACCCTGATACCAAAAGCAGGCAAGGACACAGCAGCAACAAGAAGAAAACTACAGACCAATATCCCTGATGAACATAGACACAAAACAATCCTCCACAAAAAAAACTAACCATCTAAACGCAACAACATATCAAAAAGATAATTCATCACAAAATGGGTTTTATTCTAAGGATGCAAGGTTTGTTTAACTTTTGGAAATCGATAAATGTGCTTCACCATATAACCAAAATTAAAAACAAAAACCATGTGATCATCTCAATAGATGCAGAAAAACCATTTAACAAAATTCAACACTCACTTCATAATAAAAATTCTAAACTAACTGGGAATGAAGGAACAGACTTTAAAATAATAAGAACCATCTATGACATATTCACAGTCAACATTATTCTAAGTGGGGAAAAGTTGATAGCATTCCCCCTAAGAATTGGAACAAGACAAGGATGCCCACTTTACCACTCCTAGTCAACACAATGTCGGGAGTCCTAGCAAGAGCAATCAGGCAAGAAAAAGAAATAAAAGACGTGGAAATTGGAAAGGAGGGAGTCATGTTAGCTCTGTTCACAGATGACTAGAGAGAAAATACTAAAGACTCTGCCAAAAGACTTCTAGACTTGATACATGACTTTAGTAAATCTTTGGGATACAAAATAAACATACAAAATTCAGTAGTATTTTTATATGATTATGTTCAAGCTGAGATCCAAATCAAGAACTCAATTCTGTTTACAAAAGCTGCACACACACACACACACACACACACACACACACACACACCCCTAGGAATACATTTAACCAAAGAGGTGGAAGATCTCTGAAAGAAGAACTACAAAAAATTGATACTATAATAACACAATATTGTTAGAGTACTGACGGACAGGGTGAGGGTGGAGAGGCGGAGAGGTGTGCGGCACTGCCGGGGCTGGCAAGCCGGAGGTGCATGCTGAGAACCCAGAGATCCGAGTTGATTGCAAAGAATTGCAACACACAAAAAGGTTAAGAAAGAAAAGTTTATTTAAAAATAAATTAGAAAGAGAAAGAGAAAGAAGAGAGAAGATTAACCTCCCCAAGGTGGGGGAGGGGGCCAAAGCCAGGAAGCATGGTGACAACCATGGCTCAAAGAGCACATGGACCAGACTCTAGCAAGGCAATGGCCACTGGTTGCTTGTGGTTGAGTCCTTTTAACCATCCCCCTTGACGGGGGATGATCATTAGGGTGATTGGGTGGTGGTCTGCTTCCACGTCATCACAAACGGGCAGGCAAGCACAGGTGCTGATGATGTCAGGTGATGGACAGCAGGCGGATGGGTGGGTTAGTCACATGCTGCCATGGAGGGGCTTATCTGTGTCATGTAGTTCACAGAGGCCCTCGGTCTTGACAAGGAACCTAAAAGCTTACTAGAGATTATTATGCTAAACCATGAATGGTTGACCTGTCCTGGTTTTGCATCTGAAAGAGATCTGTGGGGGATGGGATAGGCTGCTGCTTGTTCTGTAGTAGAATGTCTGAATGTTTGCTAATGGTTACACTGGGGCAAAAAGACTAAAGAATAAGCTAACTTTCTTCTAGGTTTCTATAGGTACCTTTCAAATATAATATAGTGATAAAAGATAACACAATAAATGGGAAAACATTCCTTGCTTATGAAGTAGAAGACTCAATTTTGTTAAAATGATCATAGTGCCCAAAGCAATCGACAGATTCATTACAATCCTTATCAAAATACCAAGGTCATTCTTCACAGAATTAGAAAAAACAATCCTAAATCTTATATGGAACCATAAAAAAGACTAATCAGCCAAAAGAGTCCTGAGCAAAAAGAACAAAGCCAGAGGCATCACATTACCTGACTTCAAGTTATACTACAAGGCTAAAGTAACTAAGATAGCGTGGTACTGGTAAAAACAAACAAACCCAAAAGATGGTAGATCAAGGGAACAGAGTAGAGAACCCATAAATAAAGCCACATCCCTACAACTTTGATAAAGTCAACAAAAATAAACAATGAAGAAAGGATGCCCTGCTGAGGGGAAAATTGACTAGCCATATGCAGAAGAATGAAACTGAATCCCTACCTGACACCATTCACAAAAATTAACTCCAGATGGATTGAAGACCTAAATGTAAGACCTGACACTAAAAGAATTCTAGAAGAAATTGGTCTAGGCAAGGAATTTATGACTAAGACCTCAAAAGCAAGCACCACAAAACAAAAATGGACAATTTGGACTTAGCTAAACTAAAGATCTTCAGCACAATGTAAGAAATAATCAACAGAGTAAACAGACAACCTACAGAATGGGAGAAATGTTTACAAATTATTCCTTTGACAACGGAATAATATCCAGGATATCCAAGGAACTTAAACAGTACAGCAAGTAAAAAAAGTCAAACAATCTCATTAAAAAATAGATCAAGGACACAAACAGACATTTCACAAAAGAAGACATTCAAGAGGTCAACAAACATAAAAAAATGCTTAACATCACTAATCATCAGAGAAATGCACATTAAACCCACAATGAGATATTATTTTACACAGTCAGAATAGGTATTATTTGAAAAGCCAAAAAAACAACAGATGTTTATATGGATACAGAGAAAAGGGAACCCTTATACTCTATTGGTGGGAATGTAAATGGGTACAGCCACTATGGAAAACAATATAAAGATTTATCAAAGAACTGAAAATAGAACTGCCATTTGACTCAGCAATCCCATGATTTGACATCTACCCAAAGGTGAGAAAAGTATTATATAAAAAAGACACTTGCACTCGTATGTTTATTGCAGCACCATTCACAATAACAAAGTCATGGAACCAACCTAGGTGTCCATCAACGGATGATTGGGTGAAGAAGATGTGGTATGTACACAACATGGAATATGAAGAAGCCATAAAGAAGAAAAAAGTAATGTCCTTTTTAGCACATGGATGCAGCTGGAAGCCATTATCCTTAGTGAAACAGCTCAGAAACAGAAAATCAAATATCTCATGCTCTCACTTATAAGTGGGAGCTAAATGATACATTAAATCAAAATAATAGGCAATGGGGACTTCAAATGGGGGAAGGTGGACTTGAGGATTAAAAAATGGTCTACAGGGTGTGATAATTACTATATGGGTGATGGGTACTCTTGAAGCCCAAATTTCACCATTATGCAATATATCCATGTAACAAACCTGTGTATGTACCCCCTGAATCCAAAATTTAAAAAATAAATAAATAATTTTCTTTTTTTGAGTCGGAAACCTACTCTACTGAACAGGCTGGAGTGCAGTAGCACCCTCATGGTCACTGAAGCCTCAACCTGCTGGATTCAGGTGATCCTTCTGCCTCAGCCTTCCAAGCAGCTGGAACTACAGGCATGAGCCAACACTCTCGGCTAATTTTTTAATTTATTTATTGTACAGACAAGGTCTTGCCAAATTGCCCAGGCTGGTCTCGAACCCCTGGTCTCAGGCAATCTTCTCGCCTCAGTCTCCCAAAGTGCTGGGATCATAGACTTGAACCACCATGCCTGGCCAATAATTTTCTTTTTATGTAAATTCAGCGGTGTAAACAAAATTACAGACTTTTTAAAAATGAAATGACATCACATTACTTAGTAATTTGTGTTGTACATTTTTTAGAGGGAGCATTTGTTTGTAGAATCTCTTAAACATTTGCTCACTTGGAATAATTCAATAAATATCTCATAAAACCAATTTTCTGAAATAATGTCCTAATCCTACTCCCCAGACATAACTGCTCTCAGCCGGAAGTGCAGTTCTTTTAAATATTTTTGGAAGCATTTTTACTTAGTGCAAATTTTATGATACAAATAATTTTTCTTCTTTTCTTTCTTAATAGTATATCATGAACATTGTTCTGATCATTGCACAAGTTTTTCTGAGTAAGTTATAGTTTAATTGGAATCATAATATAAATGTTTGTGGAAAATGTAATCAACACAATCCTAAATTAGTAATGCAAGATAGTAAGACCATGATTAAACTGCAAATGATGTGCTGTGTGTTTCGCACTCAAAATGGTAAAGTGGCTTACCAAAGATAATGGATGTCTGGAGAGAAGAGAAAAGACTTCATGCAGAAAAGGAATTTGAGCAAAGGCGAGAAAGACTTGGACACAGGATCAAGACAGACCCGGGCAGAATGCGAACTAGTACAACCCATACTCAGGTAGGGAGTGTAGAGTCTAGTAAAGAGTAACCTCACTGGTTAATACAGGAGACCACAAAGGCTTAAGGATAAGATGCATTTCTGTCGCATTCTACAGAGGAAAGCGATGCCCGTCATAGTCATTGTGTAGCTAAATATGGAATGTAGTAATTGAGACCTATAATAAAAAGATGTATGTTTCCCATATATACTGAGCTATCTTCATTGCTCCACAACAAATCTTTTGTTCGTGGAAATGGCCATCCCCTAAAAAGTAAATGCCACTATAACGATTCAACTGGAAAGTGCATAAACCCCTCTTAAGGAATGATAATAAGTACTGACATTTTTTAGAGTAATTGACAAATCCCTTGTACATGCATTTCGTCTGCTCAACCAACCTGTAAGAGCTAAGAATCACTTTCTTAATTTAATAAATTAGAAAATGAAGACTCAAAGAGCTTGAGTGGTTTTCCCAAAGTCACAGAGTGAATTAGCGGATGAGCTGGGGTTCACACCCAGATGTTTTATCTGAGGCTCCTTCTGTTGTGCTGAATTCCTCTTGGAGAATCGTCCCCCTGGTGATGAAGACAAAGGGCCTGAGTAGCTTTATGCTGTTACATGCCCAATCTTGTTTTTAAAATATGGATCTATTCTGTAGTCAACTAATCAAGTAATTTTTTTCTTAATAAGTAGGCATGGGTAGCATATCTCTAAGCCATTGCATACCTGAGAACATATGTCTGTTGTCACAAGCATAACAGAGAATTGGGATAGATGTAAGGATTTGAGGTCACAATCTTCTTCTCTTCAACCTCATAAGTTGTCACTCCTCTTCATTCTGGCTTTTGATGGACTGAAGATGTCTGAGCAGGCTTTTGATGGACTGAGTTGTAGATGTCTGAGCAGTAGGCTTTTGATGAACTGAAGATGTCTGATTTGTGCTTTCTGTTGGTAACCTGTTTTGTTTGTTTCTTTCATTTTTTTTTTTTCCTTGAGTGCCTGTCAACATTCCCTTTATTGTGGTACATTATCAATTCTGATAGAGTACAAGTCTTTTTTTCACTGATTTCATCGGAAAAGCAAGTGCCCTTTGGTCATGACTTTCTGACTGAATTTCCTATCAGGACGTTTAAAAATTATATCTTTGTCGCCCATGTTGCAGTCACTTTGATTTTTTTTCCTTGCAAACCCTTGTTATGTTTATGATAGGCTTCCTTTCTCTGTCCTTCATATTTATTTATGTTTCTTCACTGGTTTTTTTTCTTTGCATTCCAGAAAAACGTTTCAGTAATTCTCTGTTTATCAAACATGTATTGAATATTACTCTAAGCCATTTATTGTTCTAAGTGTTGAGGACATAACAGAGAACAAGAGAAACAAAAATCCCCACCTCTGTGAAACTTACAAAAGAAAATAGAGATATAGAGAGTATTTTAGGAAGTATAAAATTCTTTGAAAATAAAGCAGGCAAGTAAGGATCAGAAGTGGGGAAGTTGCATTTTAAGTACAATGGGAAAGTACAATCTTACTAAGAAGAAAACATGTGAGTAAATACCTGAAGAAGCTGAAGGAGTGAACCGAAGGGATATATGGGGAAAAGAGCCTTCCAGACAGAACAAGTAGCAGGTGCAATGGTCCTGAGGCAGGAGAAAACTTACGTGTTCAAGGAAGAGCACAGAGACCAGCATGCCTGGTCAGGTGAGCACGAGGGAGAATAGTGGCTGAGGCCAGTGAGGTAATCAAAATCCTGACCAGATAAGGCTCTTTGGGTGAGAGCAAGAATTTCGGCTTGTGCACTAAATAAGAATGAAAGCCAGTGAAGGGTTTTCTGTAGAGGATAACCTGAGCTGGCTGGATTTTTAATGGTTTCTCTTCCTTCGTGTGCATAGGACCAAGGGCAGAAGGAGATACATCTGTGGGAAGGCTATTATAATCCTCATGAGATTTGATGATGACTTGACCCAGAATGGTAGAGAAAGTGGTGACATGGGGTTGAATACTTACTGTATTTCACCAGTAAAGCCAAAAAGATTTTCTGATGGATTGGATATGGAAGCATAGATGTTTGTACTAGGAAAAACTGGAAGGACAGAGTTAACTTGTTTTGCTTTGTCTTGTTTTGAGTTGATGTCTCACTCTGTTGCCCAGGTTGGTGTACAGTGGCATCATCACAGCTCACCACAGACTTGACCTCCTGGGCTCAGATAATCCTTCCACCTCAGCCTCCCGAGTAGCTGGGACTAAGATGCATGCCACCACGCCCAGCCGATTTTTTTAACTTTATTTTTTGTAAAGATGAGATTTTGCTATGCTGCCTAGACTGGTCTCGAACTTCGAGACTCAAGCAATCCTTCTGCCTTGGCCTCCCAAAATGCTTGGATTATAGGTGTGAACTACTGCACCTGGCCAGAGTTAACTTTTAGTATGGAGAAAACTCTGGAGAAGTTGGAAAAGGATACCAGAAATATAGTTTAAAGCATAATATTTATGTAATTTTTTGGTCTAGTTTCTTTTGATTAAGATTTTATTTGTAAAATTCATACTTGTTAACAAATAGCCATGTCAATTTATTTTCATTGATCTGTAGCAGAGCTTAGTAAACGTTTTCTATGTAAAGAATGACAGTAAAAATTTTTGGTTTTGCAGATCTGATGGTCTTTACTGCAACTATTGAACTTTGTCGCTATAACATGAAAGCAACCACTGCCGATGTGTAAAAGAATGAGCATGGCTGTATTTCATCAAAACGTACTTACAAAAAATAAGCAGTAGGCCAGATTTGGCCCATGGGCTGCAATTTGCTGCCGCCATTATCTATCGCGTTCCTTTGTGCAACCATACCACGGTTTGTTATAATTTTATTGTTGGTGGGCTTTTGGGTTACTTCAGTTTGGGGTATTACAAATAATGTTCCCAAGAACCTTCTTGAGCATGTCTTTTGTAGTGTGTGCTCACATTTCAACTGAGTATATGTAAAGAAATAGAATTGCTGGGTCTTAGAGTGTGACAATCTTCAATTTTGGTAATGGTATACAGCTTTCTGCAGTGGTTCTATGATTTCACTTTCACACTCTGAGTATGAGAGTTCCTGTTGTTTCACAATCTCATCCACAACTGGTTATTGTCAGCCTTTTAATTTTAGTATGTTGGTGAGAGTTTCGTGGTGTTCATCTTGGTTTCAACTTCCATTACCTGATTATTCATGAGGCTGAACACTTTTGCATGTCTGTTGGCCACAGAAGTTATGCTTCATATAAGGTTGATTGAAGGGATTGTGTACATATTCCTAGAACTGTATGTATTTTGTTCTCATTATTTGACAGAGTGCTTTATAAATGATGGTTCTATGTTGCACCAATCTTTACCTGCATGTTTGTGTTGATATTCTTTATTCATTCTTGCATTTCTGAGCTTCCATATGATGTATCTGCTTTCTGCATTAAAGGACTCTTCTTCGTATTCATATTAACACAAACTCTGCTGATACATTTCCTTCACTTTTGTTTTTGCTTGTGTTTTGTTTTGAGTCAGAGTCTCTCTCTGTCTCCCAGGCACACTCACAGCCACCGCAGCCTCCACCTGCTGGACTCAGGCGATTCTTTCTGCCTCAGTCTTCCAAGTAGCTGGAACTACCGGTGCACGCCACCACGCCCAGCTAATATTTTGATTTATTGTAGAGATGAGGTCTTGCCAAGTTGCCCAGGCTGATCTCGAACCCATGGGCTCAGGTAATCCTCTCACCTCAGTCTCCCAAAGTGCTGGGATTATAGGCATGGGCCACCACATTCAGGCATTTTTGTTTATCTGAAAAGATCAAATTTACATTAAGTCTTGAAGAAATGCTTTTTAAGTATGGTATTTTAGCTTGGCAATGATTTTTCTGCTCTTTAAAGATACCATTCTTTTGTCTTTTCTGTTGCTTCTATAGATAAATTAGTCATCTGTCTTACAGTTGCTCATCTGAAGCTAATACGCTTCCCCAGTTTTCTTTGTTCTTACAATTTTAATTTTTTTCCTGAGTGTTTAGCAGTTTTTTAAATGACATTCCTTGGTGTGACTTGCTTTGCATTCATCTTGCAAGGGATTTAGAGAATTCTTAAATCCGTGGCTTAACGTCTTTTGTCATTTTAGGGAAACTCTTATTTTTTTGTTCTTCCCCTGTCTCTCCTTTCCTTTTGTGACTCCAATTATATGTCCATAAAACTTTTTGTTAGATTATGTGTAAAGTTGACTATTTTTAAAAGTATTTTATCTTTCCATGCCTTATTCTGGATATTTTGGGGGAGGCTTATTTCCAGTTAATAAGTCTTACTTTCAGCTTTGTCTAATAGTGTCTTCAGCTCTCTAACACATAATACATTAAATAGTACATTAAATGGTATATAGATATTGTGTATTTTTCATGTGTAAAATTTCAGTTTAGTTTCTATTCATAATTTTCAAGTCCCTGTAAAAACGATCAATCCTATTTTTATGTTATTGAATATATTTGACAGAGTTGTTCATTTGCTGTAATCTGTGTCTGATCGCGCTATTGTGTGCATCTTCTCTGCTTCCATTTCTGCTGTTGTTTCATCTCTCTTGATTTTATACCATATTATCTTGCCCCATAAAATCCTGCTAATTTTTTATTGAGCACTGAAGATTCTAAATAAAAATACATTAAAAAATTGACCAGGAGGAGGTGCACTTTCTTTTGGAGAAGGCAGAAACCCAGAAGATTCACTCACAAATATTTTAATCCGATATGAGTTATGAAATAACCAAAAAAACCGAGCTTCAGTTCCCATGGAGGTTGTCCGAATAACCTCTGTTCCCAGGTTATAGCCCTTAGGGTCATGTGCTGAAGCCTGAATGAAGTGCTACACATCTTTAACAAGTCCTCAGAGCACTGTTTTCTGTTTCTTCCACAAACCCATGAGGCTATTGAAATCTCTGCTCACCCTCTCCACTTCTCATCTGCCTCATGGAAAAAATCGGTAGGATTTCAGAAGGAAAAATGGCAGCCAAACCTATCTCTCAAGATTTTGTTGTATCCCCAAAGTGGTCATTTTGTTTTTTTACTTCCTTATGAGGTCTACAATGCATTCAAATAAATATGCATTTTTTTTTTGTTTTTAAATATTTTGTCCATTAACCTTTCTAAATCTCCCATTCCTTATTGATAAAATGGGAATAATCATATGATTGCTTTTGTAAGTCTATTAATTAAGATAATCCATATACATTCACTAACATGGTTTCTGACACTTAGACTTAAGCAAATGTTAGTCATTGTTATTATCAGTAGAAATAAGGAGTGGTACTCACATCATTGCTATTGATTTGCTACAGCTAAGACAACCCGACTCCAGGAATCCTCTTCAGAGTTATCTTGCAACTCTTCCTGACTTTTATGTTATACTCTGGTAATATCACGATGCTTCCAAGAATCTTCTGACTGACTTAGTTCTAAGTCCCGGGGTTTCAATAGTGGTCCTATACAATGTTCATGCTATTTTAGCCATATGACCATCAAAGCATTTGCAGCCAAGTTTTAAGACAGTTTTCATCACCCTCCTTTATCCGTAAGCCTTTTGAAGCTGAAGATCAAATCGTAACCCTCTGTCACGCCAGTGTCTAACAGTACCTGACACTTAGGAAGCCCTTAGATGATATTTCCTGAACTGAATCGAATTTGTTGAGAGAAATGTGGTAATTGTTGTGATCACATTTTGCATAAGGTAAAAGGGAGCATAGGAGGCTTGCAAGCAAACACTTTATATTCATCTTTCCCTTTACTCATCATTTTTAAGTCTAAAGAATCAAAGATCTGATGATGGGTGAATGGCCATCATTAATAAAACAGACAACAACAGATGCT
Source organism: Carlito syrichta (assembly GCF_000164805.1). Classification (NCBI taxonomy): domain Eukaryota; kingdom Metazoa; phylum Chordata; class Mammalia; order Primates; family Tarsiidae; genus Carlito; species Carlito syrichta. The sequence goes on from NW_007258794.1 coordinate 499,578, forward strand.
GGCGAGGATGTGGAGAAAAAGAAAAGCTTCTGCACTGCTGGTGGGAATGCAGACTGGTACAGCATCTTTGTAAGACATTGTGCTGATTTCTGAAAGAACTAGAAATTGACCTTCCATAAGACCCAGCAATTTCCCTGTTGAGAATATACCCAGAGGAACTCTAATATTTCTACAAAAAAGATACCTGCACACATATGTTTGTTGCAACTCTATTCACAATAGCAAAAACATGGAACCAACCATGTTGCCCATTGAAGCTGGACTGGATAAAAAAAATGTGGTACATATACACAATGGAATATTATGCAGCCATAAAGAAGGACAAATATGTGGACTTTGCAGCAGCTTGGATGGATCTGGAGTTGATCATACTCAGTGATTTATCACAGAAACAAAGAACTGAGTTCCACATGTTCTCACTCATAAGGTGACCTTGAGCAATTATAATGCCATAGGAAAGTGATTGGCAGTAGTGGAAAACTGCCAGGGGAGGGAGGTGGGACTGGCGGTTGAGGGAAACTGCTAGGGGAGGGAGGAACACACCTCATCAACAAGGGTACCTGCATGATCAATGTTTATATACGTAACCCTGAAATGTACTCCACACCTTTATAATAAATTTTTTAAAATAAAAAGAATCAAAGATCTGTAAGACACCTAAGGCAAAATACACTTGAGGCACTTCCGATAGGATTATTTCTCTAAACTGTAGCATTCAAATGGCAAATGCAAAATTAGTATGATAGTAACCATAGCTATCATTTATTTATGTGGTCATGAAACAAGTTCTTTGTTAAGCAGTTTACAGGAAATATGTTTTTCAATCTTCATGTCATCTAGAGAAGCCAGATGCTACTGTTATTTCCACTTACCACATGAAAAATAAAAGACTTAGAGAGATTTCTCATGATAATATAACTAGAAACTGGTGGGTCCAGTCTCCAGGGCTCACTCATTCTCCTCTCTTTATGCTGCCTTGCCAGTGGCTGTTGGCATTGGTGACCTACAGATGATTTCCTGTCCTAACAAACTTAAACCCTAACAAGAATCCACACTCTTGTGGTTTTCTCATAACAGTTTTAAAGAGTTAAAGAGCCAGAACAAGATCAGAGACTCTCTGGGTAAAAATGACTGCATTTCATAGCTCTGTTCATGTCTCTAAGCATGCTTTTGGTTTACAGGTCCTTTTAGATAAAGAGTCACCCTAACTAATGGGGCGGTTTTTAGGAAATCACTTCTTCCTCCCTAAAAATAGAGGATAAAGCAAGGACCCTGGAGTCATATATTCTTGAGTTCAAGTCTCCCCACACTGTTGCTTTGTGACCATCTATCAATTGATTATATTCTTTCAGGCTCATTTTCCTTATATATAAAGTAGCAGCAATAATGCCTTGCTGAACTCACAGGTTTGTTATGAAAATCATATGACAGAATGCATAGGAAAGAGCTTTTGAAATTGAGAGCCCTATGCATAGCAAGAATGGTTATTATTTTGCTGAAATAGCAACCTCCAAGTCAATTTATATGAAATGTAGAAATTAAGAACAGGGGCAAGGGATACACTGTGTGGTATGGCCTTGCGTTGATAACGGCTCAGTGGTTTAAGCAACCAGCTCTGCCAGGGACTGATCATCTCAACTTATAACAAAGCAATCCATATTGTGTTAAAATGCACATCACTGAGCCATGACAAGAAGAAAGAAACAACAAAAAGAGGTATTTGACAGAAAAGCAAATCTCTATGGGGATAGATGAAAAAAATCCGGTGTGCTTTTTATTAACACTTAGATAGCACTTACCCAAACTCATCTTTATAAGAACCTCAAGCCAAGTAGACATGAGTTTCATCATACTTATGTCCGTACAGTAGAGAAGAAATTTCCACTCACCTGTCAAGTGATGCTAGGAAGAGGAGACAGAGATTTCGCTTTCCTCCAGGCATAATGGGTAACTATTCCAGACTTCCTGATTTAAAAGATATCCTTTGCATCACAATCTGTTTTACAAAACAACACCAATCTCTCCTCCACCATGCTCCTTTTACCAGGAGCTAAACAACTCATTTGTTACAAATTTATTTATCATAGATTTACTCTGAGACAGTGCCCTGGGATTGCGGGACTCTGTGCTACTGAATTAGTAGATACAGATTTCGATAATATTTCATGGCGTGAGAGAGCTTATCTCAGCAAGGAACCCCTTGTTGACTATTAATTAATAACCGGTAGATGATTCTTGCAATAAAGAAGCTGGTAGGTAAGTGAGAGGCACACCAGGAGTTGAGAGGATATGCTCATTAAGAAGGAAAAGGGCAATTTGAAGCATTTAAAAACAACATAATAAGAGGTATTTATTGAATACTTAATATTTATCAGGGACCATAAGAAGCACTTACCATGACATAATTAATTCCTGAAACAACTTGTAAGGCAAGAAATAGCATTGTTGTCATTTCACAGATAAGGAAACTGAGTCAGAGAGAGGGTAAGGAAATCCTCAAAGTCTTAAAACTGCAAAAAAGAAAAAGAACATAAAAAGTCTAATTTTAAAGGAGTCATTCATTCTTCTTCAAATAATCCCCTGGTATTACAGATCAAAGCTTGTCATAAAGACAGAGAAATGAAGAAAACATCACTTCTGACTTCTAAGAGGTACTTTCACCATTTGTTTTTTGTTGACCTTATTCCGGGTCACAAGCTCAGAATATTCTACTTCCTGGGTCACAAACTCACCTTTCCATTCACTGACTACATTATACTTCCTGGGTCATAGTTTCAACTTGATCATACTGACCTAATTCAACTTCCTAGATCAAGAGTTTGCCTTCCCACTCACTGACCTTGTTCAGTCATCTTTATCAAGAGCTCACCTTTCCATTCAATGGCTTTGTTCTACTTCCTGGATCAAGAACTCACCTTTCCATTCAATGACCTTGTTCTATTTTCTGTATCAAGAATTCATTTTTCCATTCAATTTCCTTGTCTGGCTTCCTGGTTCAAGAGCTCACCTTTCCATTCAATGACTTTGTTCTATTTCTTAGGTCAAGAGCTCACCTTTCCACCAACTTTGTTCTGCTTCCTGGTTCAAGAGGTCACCTTCCCACTAATCACCTTGCTCACCTTTCCACTCACTGATCTTGTTCTCCTTCCTAGGTCAGGAGCTCACCTTCCCACTAATCACCTTGTTCTACTTCCTAGGTCAAGAGCTTGCCTTTCCATTTAATGCCTAGTTCTACTTCCTGGGTTAAGAGTTCACATTTCCAGTCACTGACCTTGTTCTACTTTTTGTGTCAAGAGCTCATCTTTCCATTCAATGACTTTGCTCTACGTCCTGGGTCAAGACCTCACCTTCCCACTCACTGACCTTGTTCTGCTTCCTAGGTCAGGAGCTCACCTTCCCACCAATCACCTTGTTCTACTTCCTAGGTCAAGAGCTCACCTTCCCACTCACTGATCTGGTTCTGCTTTCTAGGTCAGGAGTTCACCTTCCCACTAACCACCTTGTTCTACTTCCTAGGTCAAGAGCTTACCTATGCATTCAATTATCTTTTTCTACTTCCTGGGTCAATAGCTCACCTTTCCACTCACTGACCTTGTTCTACTTTCTGTGTCAAGAACTCATCTTTCCATTCAATGACTTTGTTCTACTTCCTGGAACAAGGGCTCACCTTTCCAATCAATGGCCCTGCTTTTCTTTCTAGATCAGGAACTCATCTTTGCATTCAATGACCAAGTTCTGCTTCCTGGGTCAGAACTCAGCTTTTCCTTCAATAACCTTGTTCTACATCCAGTATCATTAGCTCGCATCTCTTAACTGACCTTGATTTGCTTTTTGGTTCTCCTTACTAGAATGCAAACATGCTTGAACCTTGAAAATGAAGATGCAAAAACATGAAATACTGCCTTCATAGTTCTTGCTTTGCAAGCAATACCAAGAACGAAGGTGGCTTGTGTCTGTTTGAAATCGTTTTATCTTGAAACCCACAAAGCATTAGGGAACCCAGCATTTAAACTGAGGCCACAGAGGGTCGTTTAAGATTTACTTTCTGTAAAGATAAGAAAGGGTGTTACAACTATGAATTTAGACCCTGCAGCTATCATGATGCAAGTGGTTCCGCCTAAAAGCAATAACTCCAGAATACCCCTCTAGGTCTTCTTTCTTTCTTTCTTTCTTTCTTTCTTTCTTTCTTTCTTTCTTTCTTTCTTTCTTTCTTTCTTTTAATGGAGACTTCTATAGATGAGACTTTTTTTCTTTTACAGTAAATAAATAAATAAATAAGCACCTGAAGCTTCTGTCTATTAATTCTCCAAATTTAAGCAAGCATGCCATACAAAAGTGATGAAAGTAGAACAAGTAATGGTTCATTAAAAATTATGGAAGTCAGGTTAGCTTTTTAAAAAATTACCTGTTGATAAACTCTGATGACCCACTGCTGGGTAGCTGAGTCTCGGGTTCAGAAAGACTTGGGTCACAACCAGGCTAGCTCTTCGAGCCTTAGTTTCCTTCCATAAATGAAGGAAAAGGCACAAAGTTTTCAGCATCTCTCCAAGTAAAACAGACAAGAATAGATGACCTTTGTTGAGCACTCACTAGGTGCTAGCACTGTGCTAAGCTTTTAACATCCATACGTCATCTGAGGTCTCAAATTGGGAGTGTATGACAAGGTTTTCTTGTACACTTGCATTTTTTTTTTTACCCATGTTCCATTCTTTTTAAATTACTTGCCATCACTTAGAAATGAGAGATTTTTACTATTTTTTTTCTTTATTTAGCTGTTTTTTTAATGCTAAAGATGACCATCAGAATACCTGAATTAGGTTAGACCCACACTCCACAGTTTTCTCCAAGTTCCACTCTGCCCTGTTGTATGGTTTATTTAGTCCATGCACACGATATTCTTGGCCCCCACAGTCTTTTGAATTTGCCACATCAGTATCGCAATCCAATCCCTGAGAAAGCCCTATGAGATTAAGTATTGTCTTTTTGTGAAAACATCTAAGTTAAATCTATTTTTAAAACAAGTTGTCCAATACATGCTAGCTGACTGTCTCCTTCACTTTTTACTTGCAAAATTTGATTGGGTTTTAATGTATATGGGAAAACCTGTTCTTAAAATTTGAATTAAACACGACTGACAGAAAAATACTTTTTTGGTGATGCTCTTTTTCAAAGACCCATAAACTGCTATGCCAAGGGAATTCAAATGCAAACATCAATCCACCAAATGTCCACTTCTGCTATTGAAGGGTAGATCAGCCACATCATTCCATGATTTCAACCAAAGAGCTTATTAAGGAGAAAGTGCTTTACCGATTAGAATATTTGTTGAGCTAGAACTTGGTTACTGCCTAAGGAGTTGCATGGTCAAAGAAAAAAGACATGGGGATAAATTTTGGAGATGGGCTGTAATTATTTACAGGCCCTTTGGAAAAGGTCAGCTCTACCCGCACCCTCTGAGGAGTGCAATACTGCCATTCCAGATGTTTCTTCTCTAGGTTGCCTGCCTTTCCTCAGTGTCCTCGTCTCCATGGTGATAGGTGAGCGCTCATCCCCCGCCTCCAACCTCTCCATCTACAACAAGCCTTAGCAGGGGTGAAGAGCCCTCTGGGGGAACAGACGCTGCAGCCCCAAGACATAAACAACTCCATGGGTGGTTGCCATGGCAGTTCTTCACCCTCGATATATGTACCCCAAGGTACACTGGCGATGCACTTAAGCACATCGAAGCAAGAGCTGATACATTTCAATAAATCACTCCAGCCAGGTGGTCGCCAAGCTAGCGTTCCGAGAAGCTGGGGTTATGAGACACCTTCGACCATAATTCATCATTAGAAACAATGGCAGGCCTGGAGTCCATCCCAGGCATGGAGTGCTTCTCCAGTTTTATAATGAGAAGACCACATGGCCCCATGGAAAGAAAGCCAGGCAAATTCAGGTTTGAATCCAGGCAAACCTAGGGCCGATGAGGGCTTTCTTTACTTAGCACTTGTGGGGACTTGGCCAAATCACTTCACCTATCCGAATAAGGATTTGCTCGTCGGTAAAATGCAAGTAATAAATAGTATATACTTTGAAATTGTTGTGAATATTAAAGGAATTTTATATACAGATAGTGACCAGCATATGATGGCAATTTAGTATTATTTTTATGACGGGAGGATATCCGTAATAGGAAGAAGTGTTAGAATGGACGATAGTCATCAAGTAATTAAAAGGCAAGATCTTCCAAACTAAACGACCCTTTTCATCTGTCTCCTCCACACAAACAAGCAAACATACCTATGTGGCTAGCAGCCCCTTGTACTAAAGATCTGCCCTGCAGAGGGAAAATGGACGCTAACTCTACAGCCAAGGTTCACAGTTTAGTTCCTTCCATCAGGGACTCTGCTGAGATCTTGCATACGTTCCTTTACCAGAGTGGATGTCTCGCCCCCATACCCTCAATATCAAGAACAGTGTAGCTAATGGAGTCTCAAAGCTGCATGAAAAGAGAAAATGAGACTCAGCTTGGATTCACTCTCTTTCAAAGAAAGTGCGTGTCACCTCCACCATCAGTCTTGTCTTTGTCTTCTTGTCAATTCCTCGTCAGCCATGTTCTCAATTTTCCTGATCCTAGAATTTTTTTTGTCAACAAATTCAGCGATGGGTGAGCATTATCTGTTCCCATTCTAACATCTGGAGACTAATGTTTATAAACGTGACATGACTCCCCCAAGACCCCACAGTTGTTGAGTAGCAGAGCTGAAGAGCACGCAGGCTGTCTGATTCTTACCCTGAATCCAGTATTCATTACACTGCACCAGAATGCCTCTCATAATAATCTGTTGAAATGTTATTTTTACATTGCAAAAGTGCTATTGATGCTATCAAAATTAGTTTCACTTTCAAAGGCTCAGTTATTTCAGGTAATGCTATAAAGAAATCTCATTGTAATTGAAGTGGTTGAATTCTTCGAACAATAGAGTCATCAGCGATCAAGCCTGACAAATCAGTTGTTCTTTTCAAATATCAGCCTTCTCTTCCTAATCACAAGGATGACCTACTTAACCACATGGATGTCTGCTTCATTTGAATTAGCTTTGCTGGTAATATTCATGCGTGTGTCTAATTCCATTCTTGATCCAACCTACCACAGTTATATTTTTTTGTAGCAAGTTATCTAAGAAGAAAGTAAAAACCCTTTTACAAGTTTATCTTGCTTGCCTGAAAATATTATTTTAATTTCATCAAGTTATTCCCGTTCTTGAGAGATTCAGAATTGGAGCAATTCTTGGTTATAAGTCACTATTTTACAAGATGTCTCTTTTATGACAGTCTTCTCATCTTTGTCAGATATTTCACAATTTTCTCCATCCTTCGGGGTAGAAATTTATATCAATTTCCTACAGATTCTTAGGAAAAATACAGTTAAAGAGAAAACTAAATGCTGAATGTGTATTTCTGGTGTCTAACTTCGAGTTTCCAACTCCCCTTTGGAATCTCTTGGAATCACTAGGAAAGACGTGTTTTACAGAGTCTCACTCTGTCGCCCAGGCTGGACTGCAGTGGCACGCTCTTGGCCACCGCAGCTTTCATCTGCTGGGCTCAGGCGATCCTTCTACCTCGCCTTCCAAGCAACTGGAACTATAACTGTTTGCCCCCGAGGCCGGCTAATTTTTTTTATGATTTAATGTAGAGTTGAGGTCTTGCCACGTTGCTCAGGTTGTTCTCAAATCCCGGAGCTCAGGCAATTCTCTTGTCTCTGCCTCCCAAAGTGCTGACATTACAGGTATGAGCCACGACACCCGGCTGTGCTTTTCTTTACCATAAAAAAACGATCACCCAAAGGAACTCAAATTATGCTACAAAAAAGATACCTGCACACGTATGTTTGTTGCAGCTCTATTCACAATAGCAAAAACATGGAACAACCGTGTTGCCCACCAAAGCCAGACTGGATTTAAAAAATGTGGTACATATACACAATGGAATATTATGCAGTCATAAAGAAGGACAATTTTAACAATTTTGCAGCAACTTGGATGGATTTGGAGTTGATCATACTCAGTGATTTATCACAGAAACGTAGAACTATGTTCCATATGTTCTCACTCATATGCTGACCTTGAACAATTACAATGCTATAAGAAAGCGATTGGCAGTAGTGGGAAACTGTCAGGAGTGGGGGATGGGATTGGCAGTTGAGGGAAACTGCTAGGGGAGGGAGGGGCACACCTCATCAACAAGGTACTGCATGATCAATGTTTATATACCTAACCCTGAAGTGTACCCCACATCTTTATAATAAAATTTTTTTAATTATCCATATTTTTTCTAGCACATTTATGATTTAATTTCAATATTTACATCTCAGATTCAACCAAAATTTATTTTTGCAAACTATATTTTTAATAATATATTAACACTTACCTTTCAGAATGAAAACAATTTTTTATCACTTGAAATAAAAGAATCTTTTTTATTCTTTTGCATCTTAAGAGATTTTGATGTTTTTAAGTTTCATGAACTTCTTAGGAAGGTAGAGATTAGCATTAGAGAACTGAAATGTCAATATTAATATCTTTAAAAATGTATCAATCACTGATATCTACTGCTTGTTATATAGGAAAATCCTAAGAAACTTTGTTTATAAGAATCCGTAGTTCTATTTTGATAATTTAAGCAATGATTGAATTAGTGAAAGCATCATAGAATAAATCAAACCCCTAGTGAGATACTTTTAGCAGAAAATTCAGTTCATATGGTAATGTTAATTTTACTTTCTTAACAGAAGCACTCACTTATCAGTAAGACCCTATAACTATACAAACGAAGTCAAAATGTGAAAGTTGTAATTCAAATGGGACACAATGCCCCAGTGATAAATAGATTTATTTGCACCTTGAAAAGTTAAAAAAAAGAAACAACTATCTTTCTGGTGTTGAGAAACTTTATGGGCCTTTATCTACTCTGACTTTTAAAAAAATTAAATATTAGGATAAATGATATAAAACTCTTTCATTGCAGGTACATAAATTCAACCTCAAATAAGATCTCTACTTCTGTAATCGTACGCTTTCCTTACATCTATTTTTGATCATTTCTAACCCTGCTTCTTTTTTATTTTAATTTTTTTTATTTTAAAGATGTGGGGTACAATTCAGGGTTAGGTATACAAAGGTTCATTATGCAGGTACCCTTGATGATGAGGCGTACCTCCCCTCCCCTGGCAGATTCCCACTCCTACCAATCCCGCCGCCACCCGCTGCCCCCCATAGTTTTCCGCTACTGTCAATCTTTTTCTTATAGTATTATGATAATTGTTCAAGGTCCGCTTATGAGTGAGAACATGTGATACTCAGTTCTGTTTCTGTGTTAGATTGCTCAGTATTATAGACTCTAATGCTTTTGTCCTTCTTTATGATTTTGTCCTTATGATTGCATAATATTCCATCGTGTATATTACCACATTTTTTCAATCCATTCCTCTTTTGAAGGGCAGCATGGTTGGTTCCATGCTCTTGCTATTGTGAACAATGCTACGATAAACATACGTGTGCAGGTATATTTTTCATAGAGTGATTTGAGTTCCTCCGGGTATATTACCAGTAGGGGGATTGCAGGGTTGTATGAAAGGTCAAGTTTTAGATCTTTTAGGAATCACCACACTGTTTTCCTCAGAAGCTGTACCAGTTTACACTCCCACCAACAGTGTATAAGTGTTCCCTTTTTGCCACATCCATTCCAGCATCGGTTTTTTGAGTTTCCTAACCCTGTTTCTAGCCTCTATCCAAAGATCTGGCTGTTTTGACTGTGTCTGTGTATTTCTGCATCACATTTCAATATAAGAATGATGCAATTATGATCGTGTCTGTCATGAAATAATTTGTTAATTGAGATGCTACTAACTTGAAATTTCTACCTTTGATACATGGGTTGCAATTCTTGTTGAGATCATAGGGGTGAAAGAGAGTAAGGTGTTAAGATTATAATAAATCATTTTCAAAATATGAAAAAAATTCTCTTTGCCATCAATCTTTGTCTATAAATACATGTAAATTATGAATGACTCATCAGTTTATGAAAGCCATTTTAGTAATCTCCTTATGAGCATTATATTGCATGAGCATTATATTGTTTACATTCAATTATTGTATATTCTGTCACATAATAAACCCAGGTGCTCATATTATATAAATAACACCGTAAGACGTGGCTTTCCCTTAAGTTCTGAATTAGTGAAGTTTGACTATATGTGAGTTTTTCCAGCATTTTTTGAAAATTTGATTCAAAAGATATTTAGCAGATAGAGGTTTTATCCTATTCTTCATACATGTATACACAGTCTAAGTCAGATGCAACATAGATGCATAGTACATATTTGTAGACTGTCGGGTAAAGTCTATGTGAACCTGACCATCTCTTTTAATAACTTGGTCTAACCCAGGATTTCCTAACCTGGGTATTATTAACATGATAGTCTGGATACTCCTTTGCTGTGGGGACTAACTTGTGCATGGCTGGAGGTTTTCTGGCATCTCTGGCCTCTACATACTAGATACTAGTAGCAACCCCACTCCTTTGTGACAACTAAACATTTCGCCAGACATTACCAAATATCTCCTGGAGCAAAAGTCTGCCCCAGTTAAGAAACACGGTGCTCTTGAATGGGGGTGGTTTACAAAGTTTTCCATTAAAAAAAAATCAGCAGTGCTTAGTGTAATTCTCATTAGCTCAGCTGTTTAGAGCATTTTACTAATAAGTTCAAGGTAGAAAGATTGATTCTTGTGAGGCTTAATGCATTCACTCAATGAGCATCTATTGAGTGGTCTACGATTGCATTGCACCATCCAAAGTGTTGAGAGAAATGCCAGAAAACATGAAGAGTAGCCAAGGCCCTCCAGGAGGGTGTGATTCTGCATGGTGAGTGGGAAGAAAGCTAAATGTATGTTGGAGTCAGTCATGGGGTGATGGGGCACAGAGGAAAGCTGTGTCTGAGTCTAACATTCAAGAGTGGAAAAGACATGACCAGGCAGAGAAGAAACAAGGTTGGCTCCGCCCAGACAGAACTATTATTGACAGTAAAATTCAGTGTGCCCTAGGCACCACACCAAATTTTTTTTAACCCCTTCAATCGTTTGTATATGACAGAAGTTAAATTCTGGCTCTAGAATCACCAATCCTTGGTTCCTTGAAGGATATAAACCCTCATTTTTTGTATTTCACAGGAAGGGCAAGATACTTACCCTCTTTACATATTTATTTCCTATGTATAAAATAACACTAAATAGAGCAGGCATGATGGCTCATGCCTGTAATCTCAGCATTTTGGGAGGCTGAAGCTGGAGGATTGCTTGAATCCAGAAATTCGAGACCAGCCTGGGCAACATAGCAAGACCTCATCTCTACAAAAATAAAATTAAAAAATTAAAAAATTAGCCAGGTGTGGTGTCACATGCCTGTAGTCCCAGCTAACTTGGAGGCTGAGACGGAAGGATCACCTGAGCCAGGAGGTCGAGGCTGTAGCAAGCTGTGATCGTGTCACTGCCCTCCAGTCTGGGTGACAGAGTGAGAACCTGACTCAAAAAAAAAAAGAAAGAAAAAAAAGAAAAAGAAAAGAAATGGAACAAATATATAGAATGGTTGTTCTGGAATTAAAAAGAGACAATGCATAAAAATCAATTTAGTATCGCTCCTATGCTAATAATAAATAGGGAATATTTTATTTTCCTTATTTCTATTATTTTTTTGCTATTAAATATTCATTTATTTGGGCATTTAAGCTCACACCTGTCTGCCTCTGAGCTGTGCCCCCTGTAATTTACTGTCCTAGAGTGTGGGGCCCTTGTTGGAATGCCGTGGGAACTCCCCATCCTGCCTGGCAAAAGGCGGCAGTCTACACCATGAGGAGTTTGCTGTATTCACAAACAACAGGGGCTGCTTAATGTTTCTGAGCATTGCTCACCTGAAGACACAAGCAAACGCCAGTGTAGATGGGTGCAAAAAAATGTGCAATTCTTCATCTGGAGGGAAAAATGTAGGTAGAACTGTGCAAACTTTTCCAGGTGATGACAAGAATCCATTGAAGGGTTTGTTACAGAGCAACAACAAAATCAAAATTTCCCTTTGAAAAGATCAGCCTAGCTATTTGAAGAGTAGTGGATGGATCGGGTTAGGACCAGCCCAGAAGCAGTGAGGTCAACGAAGGGGCCAGGTGATAAACAATAGTTGCCCGGGCTTGGCCGGTGACAAAACATGGAGACAGCCAGATGACATTTAAAGTGATGGGAGTAAAAGAGGGTGTATTTGTTGCTAGAATTGATAGAATGTCCTTCCACTAAGTAAGTGGCAAAATTTAGGTACTCAAGTCCAAAGTTAATACTTTTCGCCCTACTTCACGGCTTCCTTCTCTTCTAACATAGGTAGGTAGCTGTAAGCCACCAGATACTGAAAGTGCAGGAATCTTTCTCTCTCTCTCTCTCTATATATATATATATATCTCTATCTATATATCTCTATCTATATATATATATATAGAGAGAGAGAGAGAGAGAGATAGATAGATAGAAATTCAGATTATAAGCCACCAGCTACTGAAAGTACAGGAATATCTATATATATGCATGAGTTAGTGTTACATAGCAAAAGAAGAAAAAGAACTCAAATTTTACAGTCTGTGGATTTTTGCTGAAAATAGTGTCTATGGAAAGAATGAATGACTGATATGGGATCAGTTATGTCATCTCTGTATACAGGGGGAAATATGGCTGGCCTAGAGTGTGATACTTAATTCAATGTACTCTGTTAGCGTTTAGCATTTACCAGAGTGTCTATCTCTTCCAGGACAACTTTGAATAAGTGCATGTCTTTAAGATACACTGGTTTGACATCTGGCACACTATCATTTCAAAATAAAATGGCAGCTGGTAGATGCTTCCCTATCAGCTTATTTTGGTTTCCTTTTAATGGATTTGTTGACTTATTTAACAAATAGGTTTTGAACTAGTAGCGTTCTATGCCATGTGTGTTGTGTATGATGCTGGTGATGCAATGAAACCGAGATTGACTACCTCTGCTTTTAACCAGCTCACAGGCTAGAGAGATACAAACAAGTAAACAAACAATTTCCAACACAGTCAACCATCTGTTTAGAGGAATAAGTATAAGGTACCATAGGAAAGGAAAGACGCTTAGCGCCCTCCAGGTGGGGCTAACATTGAAATGGAAACATAAGGATAATTAGGAATCGTTTGGAAAAAGTGACTCGGGATAAAAAATGGTCCATGTGGAGGTCGGTGTACGTGCAAAGGTCCAGAGATGAGGGTCAAAATGGCATGCTCCTGGAACTCCAAATATTTTAGGATGGAGTGGAGAACTCTATAAGTGGTCAACCCAAAGGGACAGAATTGTAAATATAGGAACATATAACCCATGCTAAATAGTCAGCTTGATTTCATCCAAACACAAGAAGAAACTATGAAAGGATTTTATGCATGTGATTGACGTGATCAAGTATGACATTTAGAAAGACCTCTGTGGCTGCGGAGTGAAGGGAAAAAAACGGGTGGGGATTGAGAGTCAAGTTGAAAAAAACATAATTGAAAGTTTTATGTGTTATTATGGACTATGGAAGTATACATTTGAAGAACACTGAATGGGAATGGACAGAGGTTGATTGATTTTTAAGAGTTCATTTTAGGCTGAGCTCGGTGGCTCAGCCTGCAATCCCAGCACTTTAGGAGGCTGAAGAGAGCCTGAGCCCGCGGGTTCAAGATCCATCTGGGCAACTTGGCGAGACTTCGTCTCTATAACAAATAAAAAAAAAATTAGCCAGGTGTGGTAGCATGCGCCTGTAGTTCCGAATGCTTGGAAGGCCGAGGCGGATGGATTGCCAGAGCCCAGCAGGTCGAGGCTGCGGTGGCCGGGAGCGTGCCACTGCACTCCAGCCTGGGCGACAAAGCGAGACTCCACTCAAAAAAAGAGTACATTTTAGTTCACCCCATGGACAGGTGATTGATTGGGTATGATGAGTGAGTCTGGGGAGATATCAAAGACAGTGTCCAGATTTCTGACTGAAGACATGGAATGGATAGTGGTGCCATGGAATTAGGAAATTCAGGAGAAACGGTTGGAAGTGACGTTTTAAAACACATGATCGTCGGTCGTACCTAGGGTACGTTAAGTTCCAACTATCTTTAGATCATTGAAGTAGGGAAGGCAGGTTGAATCCACTGGATTCACACGAGAGCTCTGTGCCACACGATCTTGCTGGCATCAGCGCACACTGCAGAAAGATTTTGACTGAATATGGTCCATGAACCGTGGAGTCAGGGAAATGTGACAGCATTGTGCAAATTAGGCCTTCGCAACTATCCCGAGGCTGTTCCGATTTGTCTTTACAATCAATTATGCACCAGGCAAACGATTTCCTAAGGGCCATTTCAATGACTTTGTGGCATTCCTCTATTATTAAGTTTCCACTAATCCCTGTTTACCATGATTCAAATCTGCAGGCAATATGCCAATCAATATCTATATACTGAGTGTCCCAGATACAAGAAGGGCCCCCCCCCACTGGGTGAGTATTCTAGGAACTCGTCGGCATCAGTGTGCCAGCTAGCATTGTTGGGAGAGGCTGTGTCTGGCTTCAGTGATTTTTTTTTTTTTGAGATCCTTTCAATTTGTTTGCCCATTTCTCGATGGGTGCTTTATGAAGGTACCTGCCCACACCATGCTGAGTATTCAGCAGTTTTTGACTAAAAACCGCATGACCCCTGTGATCCACCCTCCCTGTTCACCCAGTCACATCTCTAGAGACTTTTTTTGTTTCCCCAGATGAAAAAAGTCCTCAAAGGGAAACGTTTCGCCGATGTGGAAGAGGTGAAACCAAAAATGGCAGAAGCACTAAAATTCATCAAAATTGATGAGTTCAAAAACGGTTTTGAGCAGTGGAAAAAGCGTCTCGATAGATGTATTGTTTCAAACGGAGAGTACTCTGAAGGTGACTGTAGTTTAAGCCTGCAAGAATAAATACACAATTTTTAATCAATAAATTCCAGGGCTTTTGGGGTCCCCCTTGTATGCTCAGCATAGCTATCTGGACCTTCTTCAGAGTTTTTGGATAGGGTGACCAGGAGTAGAAGAAACTTGCAAAGTAAATCACAGTCTTGGATGTAAAGAAGCAGCACTGTCAAGTTCTAAAATTCACGATGAGCCGGCACCAGGAGCCAGGTGGCACAGAAACTAGGAGACAATGCCGAGGGTCAAGAGTCAGAGGACATAGGAGAGAAAAAAAGTGCACAAAGCCAGGAGAACAGATAAGTCAGGAGAACGCAATTAACGCGTTCAAGTGTCTACAGCCTGACTTCATTGTTTATCAGGTTCACGGGCCAAATCAGCTTCAAGAGTACAAGATGTGACAGGCAGCAACTATTTATTTTAATCGGATTCCTTCATAATTCTGGAACTTTACTAAAGACACTTTTGATTAAGGTAGTACTTTCCACTTATGATCATTCCCTCATTGTCTAAATCTTTTAGAAATAATTATAAGATATGTCTTATGAACACTAATGGTATGTCACTGAGTGGGCATTTTGTATGCTTTATTTCATTTAATCCTAACAGCAATCTTATGGAGCAAGTTTTGATTTGATTATCAGACTTGTTTTACAGATAAGGAAAATGAGTCTTGGGGAAATTTATTTCATTGCTCACTTGAAAATGCTTACTGAATATTCTTGGGCGTTTATCAGCACTAGAACAGATAAATTCTATTTATTCACAGTGAAATATTATACAGTATAGGAAATGAGTACATTCCTTTTACAAACAACAACATAAAAAAATCTCACAAATATAATGAGCCAAAGAAATTATAACCAAAAAAAACCCCAACATATTGCATAAGCCTACTCATAAAGTTTCAAGAAAGACAAAATGAATCAATGACATAATGGTTCTCTCTGTAAAGAAAGGAGGGAAGGATATGTCAGAAAAGGGGTGTGAGGTGGACTCCAGGGTCCTGGTCATCTACAATTTGTAATGTGATAACTCCAAACCTGAGAAGCCTTGTGCATAATGTTTACCTTTTCCAAAGAAGTCACCCAGAAGCTCAGCGGGGGAAGAGATTAGTTTATTAAAACTTATGGGCCAGCATCGGTGGCTCAGACATTCCAGCACTTTGGGAGCCCGAGGCGACTGGATTGCCTGAGCCCGAGGGTTCGAGAACAGTCTGGGCAACCTGGCGAGACCTTGTCCCTACAATAAATCAAAAATTAGCTGGGCATGGTAGTGTGCGCCTGTAGTTCTGGCTACTTGGAAGGCTGAGGCAGAAGGATCGCTAGAGCTCAACAGGTTGATGCTGGGGTGGCTGTGAGTGTGCCACTGCACTGCAGCCTGCATGACAGAGTGAGACTCTAACTCAAAAACAGAAAAAAACTTATGAGAGGTACAGATGGTGGACAGTTGGTAAAGAATCCCCACCTCGGGGCAGTATAGCAAGCAGTTTTATCATCAAAGCGATCAAGCTAAATCATTCGAATTCCTTTACAGTGTTTATAATCACATTGATTATATTTGACGATGACATAGCTTTCAGCTTTGCTTGGTCACCTGCGTCCTATGACTCATTACTGGGAATATGCACACCCTTCGGAGGAGGAGACCAGCCTTGGCCAGAGGCCACTCCCTGAGGGAGGGGACAAGAAGAAGCCAGGTATGCAGGAAACAGTCTATGTCCAGACAAATACCTATGCTATACCTTGGTCTAGATGGTGGTGGCCATATGTGTTCTGTGAAGATTCATCAAGTTATGCTTTGTATATTTCTCTATATCTGTACTCTATTTTAATTTTTTAAAAGTATTTACTCGACATAGAGACAACTTTTCTTCAGACAAGAAGTCCACAGACTACAACTGTCAGACATTATGATATTAGAATTAATCTACTGTTTGCTATTTGTTCCACTTAGAGAGAAGGAAGATGTTTTATGAGAAAATGGACCAGGCTTTGTAAACATGCATGAAATAAGGACCTATTAGTGAAGAGTGGGACTAGTATTGAAAGATTTTTATAGTTCAGAGCATGGCTGAGAGAGCTGTTTATTGCATACCTTCTGTACGTGGGCTTAAGTCCATTCCTTCCTTTTTAAGTGAGGAAATTGAAGTTCCTTTTGTAACTGGGAAAGACGCCAAAACTCTCAGTGTTACTTGCAAGACTCTGTTTATGTTGGCTTTGTTTTCCTCTGAAAACTTGCTCCAGTGTACATACACTCTACCTCCAGCAAATTTGGCCTTCTTTCAGTTACCGAAGTCACAATACTCCTGACCCCAGGGTCTTTGCACATGCCGTTTCCTCTGTCTGAATACCTAGTCTTTCTTTTTTGTTGCTCCCTCTTGTTTCTCCTTTGGATTCCAGTTCAAGAAGACTCCTTAGGGAAGCTTTCCCTGTCCTTCCAGTATCCGTCAGTTCCTTGTTCATGCTTTAGAGAACCCTGTCCCTTCCTTGCCGGTCTTTGCACTCAGGATGTAATTAGAGTTTGATTAACACATGTTCTTGTTTAAGTTGTGTCTTCCTTGGCAGAGCATAAGCACTAGAGGAGGGAATGTCAGGCATTTCCTTGTAGATTTAAGCATATTCTGCAGTATTCACGTGTTTCTGTATGCCGGGTACCTAGCACACACTTGGTACATGGTAAACATTCCAGAAATATTTGTAAAAAAAAAACCCGAAACAAAACCAAAAACCTCCGGGTTCAGTGACTCACACCTGTATTTCCAGCACTTTGGGAGGTGGAAGTGAGAGAATTGTTTGAGCTCAAGGGTTCCAGACCAGCCTGGGCAACTGGTGAGATTTCTTTTCTGCAATTAAAAAAATTTAGCCAGGTACAGTGGCGTGTATGCCTATAGTTCCAGCTACTTGGAAGACTGAGGTGGAAGGATCACTAGAGCCCAGCAGGTCGAGGCTATGGTGGCTGTGAACCGTGAGCGTGCCACTGCACTCCAGCATGGGCAACAGAGTGAGACTCCAACTCAAAATAAATAAATAAACAAACAAATAAGAAAAGTAATTTAAAGTTGCACGGCTAGTATGTCTACATGTATACTACTTCATAAAAACTCTATAACCATAGAGTTAGTTTCAGTTATCTTTAAAATTATATAAACGAAGATAGGAAAAATTGAGTTGTTTATCTAAGATCCAACAGTTCCTGAATTAGTACCAAAATGACAGCTCCCAGCTCCTCACCATTCCCTATCCAGTTGATTTTTAAAAATCTTCATCCACCTTTGTTTCCTCTTTGCCTTCCCTCGTTGACCTCCGTTCTGACAATTTATATAAATGCCCAGACAATAAGTACAAATGCTTATGTTAATATAAACTCAACGAACCAGCCAGGAAAATAATTCAACCATCAAAATCCCACCTAACATGCTAAAGCCAGGACTAAAAATATGACTTCGATCTGCCAACCGCACTTATCATTCCTGCAGAGTGTAGAGTCCTTCCCATCCTGAATATTTTCCGTTCAAAGAAAACTGAGAAGCACGATTGAATTGTGCCAGAACGAGGCGCGACTGTGTTGAACATTCTACAAACATTCCTTTAAAAGCTTGTCTCATCTTGACATTTTATGTAGATATATCTTTTAAAGAAGCAATTGCCTCCGTGCTGTATGCTGAGGGAAAAGCAACTACAGCTTCTCTTTAAAATCCTTTGGGTCCCCAGAGGGGACTGACAATTCAAATCAGGGCTCCAGAGCAACCGCCTCTGAACAGGGTTGCCCTGTGGCAAAGTTCTTAGTTAAGCCCTTGGATCCCATTGTTCCAAGTCAGCTGATGCCTCTTCGAAAGCTATTGCCTGTGTTTCTACAACTAAATTTAAAGATGAGCCTCTGCCATTGTACTCTGCAGATTTTTATTTGCTTATTTTTTTCTTGATTATTTCTGGTCTCTCTTTTTGCCTTTGTCTTTATGTTCCTACATTATCAGGTACGGAATCTGAGCAGAAAGCCTCAAAGCTAATAAATGGCAAAGGCATTCCACTGGCTGCAAGTGCAGTAAAGCGCTTGTGTTTTCTAGAGGGTTTTTTTCTCATTAATCCAGCTTGATCGTCAAGAAATAATCCACTGAGGAATGTAGCTGAATATGGACCACACTGATTTATCTTTCTTTACTCTCTGGAGTTAATGGATCAACTTTAAAAGTTAGAAGACTATTCACCCGGGACCCTTCCCTGAGAGAAAGGCAATATCGTCATTAGCACATAACCAAGAATTGAAAAACACTGGCCCTTGGAAAAAAACAAAAAGAAAGATAGGAGGAGGTTTGAAGTAATGATAATGGGAAACCCTTAACTTTGAACCTGGAAGATAAACTGGTGTACAAGAGCAAAAAACATAAGGAGAAACTGCTGTGAACTTCAGGAAACAGGTAGGGAAGTAAACTGAGGCTTTGGGAACACAGGCGTGTGTCAGACACACCTAGGCTCATCAGATTGCTCATTCATTAATTCATTCATTCAACAATGATAGCAAGGCATAGTGGTTAAAAGCATGGACACTGCAACCAAACTTACTGGATCCAAGTCCCAGCTCCCCCACTGGCAGGCTGTGAAGCCTTTGGCAAGTGACTTTACCTCTCCGGCTTAAGCTTACTCACTTGCAAAATGGATGTGCTAATAATACCCATTTCACAAGTTTGCTTAGGGGGGGTTGAATGAGTTGACACAGGTGAGATGATTAGAATTGCGCTTGGCACATGGTGCGCGCAACAGAAGTTGTGTTTGTGTGTTTTTGTTTTTGCTTTACCTTGTGTATCTGCCGTTTTCCAACTCCCATGTTCGGTGCTGAATTTTGCAAAGGGAATAAAACAGTCGCTTTTCCTCATTTTGTAAACCACTGCAGATGCTGCAGTGCAATGCAGTAGAGAGTTATGAAAGAAAACGATGGGACAATTTACTGATGATGAAACGATACCTCTCTGGAAAAGATAACGCTGGATCTGAGAACTGAAGTCTGAGAAGGTGAGTAGGAGTTAGTCCGGTGGCACAGGGAGACCAAACGCCCAGTCAGAGGTGACAGCTTGTACAAGGCCCTGGTTGAGAAGCGTTGCCACTTCTGGGGACCTGATGGAAGGCTCCTGTGTTGGAGACGCAGTAAGGATGGGGAAGAAGGTTCTATTTTAAGAACAATGGGAAGCAGTTGAAGGGTTTTATGCAGAAGAGAGATATAATCAAAATTTTAAAATTAAAGACAATTTTTAGAGCAGCTTTAGTTAAAAAAAACTAGACAGGAAGTATAGAGAATTCCCATATGCCCCCTTCTCCCCCTTCTCCATAGGTTTCCCCTATTATTAACATCTTGCATTCATATGGTACATCTGTGGAAATTGATAAAGCACTGTGGATACATTGTTATCAACTACGGTCTACGGTTGACATGAGGGTTGATTTTGGTGTTGTACAACTCCTTGGATTTTGTCAAACACATAACATCATGTGTCCATCATTACAATATCATACAAAGTAATCTCCATACTTTACACAAATTTTTTTTAGAAGACTAACTTTGGATAGCGTGTAGAAAATGGGGCTGAGGTAAGGGTGGTGACGAGAAACATGCTGAAGGACTGTAGCTGCAGTCTTGACACGAGTGATGGCAACTTAGACTAGGATGGAGGTATGAAATTAAGACTGGATACAATGGGTGAGGTGGTGGTTGTGTTAATCTCGAGAAGCTAACTGTTCTACTTGCTAACTGCCATCTAGGAAATGATGTCATCCTATAGCACAGTCCAAGCCATGCCCCACTCTGGCTCCTCAAGCCCTCTCATATGAGGACAGAGTAGGCGTGTGTAGGACACGGGGAGGTGCACACCACTTCCACCCACTTTTCATTGGCCAAGATTCAGTCATATTCCCTTTAACTGCCAGGGATTTGGAGAAGTGTAGTCCAGCTATGAGCTCAGGAGAAATGGTAAATGGGAAGTGATAAAAACAGAGCCATCTCTCCATGAGACAAAGGAGAGACTGGTGTCAACAATGACTTCTGAGTTTCTGGCTTCAGTGTAGGTGCTGAGATTAAGATTAGAGGAGAATCAGAACTGGGTGAGAGGAGGTATAGCGATCAAAGTTCAGTTTAGGGTTCTAGATCTGTGATTTTAAGGCAATATATTTAACATTTAACGTCTCTGTTTCCTCATCTGTAATATAGAGGCAATAATGGTCCTTCTGGATAAAAAAAATGTGGTATATATACATGGTGGAATATTATGCAGTCATAAGGAAAAAAAAAGTCATGAACTTCACAACAACTTGGAAGGACTTAGAGTCTATAAAACTGAGTGATCTATTGCAGAAACAAAGAACTGAGTATCACATGCTCTCTCATAAGCTGACCTTGAACAACTATCGTAAATACTATAAGAAAAGGATTAGTAGTAGCGGGAAATTGCTGGGGTGGGGAGCTGGAATTGGTAGTAGTGGGAATTTGCCGGGGGAGGGAGGGCACACGTCATCTGCAAGGGTACCTGCATAATGAGCATTTGTATACTTAACCCTGAATTGCACCCCACATCTTTAAAATTAAAAATTAAAAACAATAAAAGAGCAGTCCTTACCGTGTAGTGTTATAAAGACTTCACGAAATAATTCATGCAAAATGCTTACAATACCTCATATATTGTAAGCACTCAAAAACTCTTAATCAGTATGATTACCATTTTATCTTTATGAAGGATATAATTGCATATAGGGAGGTATGTGATAAAAAATCCACCTATTTCCTCCTGAAATATGCAAGTTTCTGCTATCTTCTTGGCCCGTGAACTGGCCCTTGCTGTGACCAAACACAGAAGCAGCAAAGTCTAAGGATCTCAGTTCTAAGTTTCACTGAGTTTCCTGGCATTTGTGTGACCCAATTTCAGAGTTTTCTGTAGCCTCTCAGGACATACATGGGAGAACCATAGTGGAAGCAATTACGGGCATTGCAAGTGTGCCACTGGAGAAGGGTTGTGACGATCACTTCAGTCACACAGAACATCAGCGGAATGCCAAGTGAAGTGATGGTTCTGCAGAAGCATCAGTGTGCCAATAACTTGTTTATTCATTTCCATCCTGCTCTGACCTCAGCACTTCCAATCTCCCATATTCTCCAAGGTCCAAGTATCAATCAGACCCTACAATGGTAGGTTTTTGTTTGTGTTTGTTTTAGTGACCATTACACTCTTTTTTTCTGGAAACAGAATTCTTATTTTTTACTTGGAAAATGCAGCTCATTGCCTCAGTTCATAATCAAGAGCATAGCGTGGAACCAAACCTACAGCAAATAAAACATCCGATGTTCCCCATTTCAGTGACTGCCTAAGGGGTGGATAGTTGGCCAGATAGGCCAAGCACATCAGAGTTTTAGGATTTGTGTGAAATCCAGTGGGAAAAAAACTTCTTCTTCCTGCTCAACTTGTACCTGGGAGGGCATGGGAGTGAACAGGGTGATCAGAGCCAACACAGAAGGAAGTAAAGTTGAAAGAGAGGAGAGAAACACTGGTCCCAGCTGTGTGACACCTGGATCAAGATATTCCTGAAGCTTCACCTCTCCCTGAAATATTATCAAGGGAAGTCCTTTTTTTTTTTGCATAAACCCCTGCTTCATTCAGTTCTTTGTTGCTAATAACTAACAGAGTAGCTGACATGGACTCTATGAAGCCTTTCTGGCTACTGTCATATAGAGCTGATCTTTCTCTTATAGTACATCTTTCTGTATCTTCCTATTGCATTTGTTTCTTCACCTTCCTTGTGGAATTTACCACCTTCTAGTATGCCTCACAATTATTTATGTGTCTGTGTGATCCCTCTTGCTAGAAAGGAAACTTCTTAAGGAAAATGATCGTTTCAGATTTATTTTGAAATTCCCCAACCTTCATCATTCTTATGAGCAGGCCAAGAAATGGTGGGGGACAGAAGAGTGTTGACTGTGTCTTAGTGGGTGCCCCAGTTTTTGTGACGATGGATCCCAAACTGAAAACCTAGAATGCTTAAGCAGTTGTGGATTTATTGAGAGTTCCTCAAACTCATATGCAGGCAAAGCATTGCATAAAGAATTAAATTATTATGGTGTCTCAGGTAGAAAACACAGTGAAGATGATTGCATAACCTATTGTGTTTGTTAATCTCTTGTAATTACTAAATACAACTTGATTTTTAACTCTATTGCTGAATCCGTAGCAAATATTTTCCAATACATATTCTCTCAGTGAGCTCATATATAGCTAGACACAGGTTCTAATTGAGCCCTTACATTAGGCCGTACACTGTGCTAAGTAAGCCCCCTTAGATATATCACGTCACATAAGCCTCTCTGAATATACCACTTTTTCGAAAGTCTTCCATGGGTCTTTAGTGCTCATGGCTACGCTTCCCAAACTTTACATCAAAGCACTAATGGAAAATTTTAATATTCATACGGCTCAGTGTGGTCAAAGAACAGAGATGCTTGTGGCTGGATGTAACCTTCAATGGGTTGTGTTTCTTCTAGTTCCTACTCAGTGACCCTGAAGACCAAGGGGATGGTTAACTTGGCACAAGTAGATAATTTCCATGTCCAAAGCATTGAATACAACATCTTCAGTGTAACATGCCAGTCCTTCAGTCCCCTCCACTCTCTCTCTCTCTCTCTCTCTCTCTCTCTCTCATACACACACACACACACACACACATAGATACATAGAAATGTGCATATTTGCTACTCTACTGTGATGTTGCATTATCACAAGTTACCTGTACACAGCTTGTTTTACATTTCTCTGCACCTTTATTTTCAAGTGAGAACACTGAGACGCAAATAACAATGTGTCCAAGGTCAAGATTAGAACCCAGACAAACCTCAATCTAGAACTAGCAAACTTACTCATTGCCAGATGCTGATCGCTATTAAAATGTGAATTTGAGCCTCACCTGCACTGACTTTGTTCTAGCTGAAAGATTTGACTGAATAGGATGATGTTTAGATATGCCACCTTCTCCCTGGTGTCTTTTAATTTAGAGTTGTGCAAGTAGCAGCTTGAGCCCACCGCTGCCAGACTCCGGGTGAGTATCCCTCTGACGCACACCTCTGCTGTTTTCTCTTCTTGATCCTGTCTGGGGTGGATCTGAGGCTTTGCTCTTCACAACAGTTGCTTTTAGAGGTTATTGTCTTATGTTATTTTAATCAAAATTATATACAAGAGGGATGGTGTGTGTATATGGGTGGAAGACACATCTGCAGCAGGAGAATGGGCAACAGACACGAATTCCTGTTATCATCCATCGACATTCTAAAAATGCATCACATTGCCCCAGAGTTAAGGCATCAGGAGGCAGCAGAAACAATTATACCACATGAATCTGATACAAGTAGCTGCTTGTCAGAATCTTAGAAATGCAGGTGGATTAGCCTTTGGTCTTCTTCTGATAAAAAGCTTTTTTCTGATAAGACAGAAAGGTAATTAATGTCTGTCAGGTCTTAATTCTTTTTTTTTTTTTTTTTTACTCTTTGGCCACCGCTTACCACTCCCTCAAAAATACCCACTGGGAGCCTAAGTTTATTTGTTATAACAATTGCTTAATTGACTTGGCTATCTAAAGCCAACATGGCAAAACATTATTTTAAATTGACAAATAAAAGTTTCATCTGTGTATGGGAAACTTTGTGATATTTTGATATACGTATACATCGTGAGATGGGTAAATCAGGCTGATTAGCATATATATCTGTTACCTCAAATGCTTATCATTTTTTGTGTTGAGAACATTTAAAACCTACTCCTTTATCAACTTCCAAATGTATCTTAATATAACCTGTAGCCACCACACTTCACATTAGGTCTTTAGAACTTATTCTTCCTGTCTCTTTGAAATTTGTCTTTGAGCAACATTTTCCTATTTCTCACCTCTCCCACCCACCCACGCCTCCATTAATTACCTTGTAGACTTTATATCTATGACTTTGACTTTTTGAGATTCCACATGCAAGTGAGATCCAGCAGGCTTTGACTTTGCATCCAGCTTATTTTACTCCAGACTCATGCATGTTGTTGCAAATGCTGGGAATTTTTTGTGATGGCACAAGCACAAATCATGGCACAGTGTAGCAACAACTACAAGAATAAAGTGAGAGAGAAGGGTCAAATTATGATCCTTAAAAGTGAAGTCGATTAAGCAGTGGGACTAGCAGGTTGATGAATGTCTCTCTCTTCTTTAATTCTGGTGAGATGTTTTGTCCCTGAGTCACCAAGAAGCGGTTGACCCCTTGCAATAATCAGGGAGGCTGTGGTTTGTTATGATGAAGGTGATGCCCTGTGGAAGAAGACATTCTGAGCTCAGATCTTGGATCTGTCTTATATTAGTGTGATCGTGGACAATTACTTCGCTTTTCATTGCTTCTACATTTTCACATCAAAAATGCAGTTAAGAGTGCCTGTGTCAGAGGGTTGTTACAGGGTCAAATGTATGAATACTGAAAAACTAAGAAAAGAACTGCACCTAACCAAAGAGTCAGAAGATGCCAAGTATTGGTGAGGATGTGGAGGAAAAGGATCTCTTACACACTGTTAGTGGGAATGTAAATATGTATAGCTGTTATGGAAAACAGTATGGAGATTCCCTGAAAAAATAAAAATATGGCTGGGTGTGGTGATTCATGCTTGTAATCCCAGCACTTTGGGAAGCTGAGGCAGGAGGATTGATGGAGCCCAGGAGTTTGAGAACTGCGTGGGCAACATAGTGAGACATTGTCTCTACAAAAAATTAAAATTAAAAATTAGCTGAACGTGTGGTGTGCACCTGCAGCCCCAGCTACTCAGGAGGCTGAAGCAGAAGGATCACCTGAGCCCAGGAGATAGAGGCTGCAATGAACCATGATGGTGCCACTGTACTCCAGCCTGGGTGACAGAGTGAGACCCTCAACTCAAAAATAAAATAAAATAAAACTACCCTAGGATGCAGCAATCCTGCATCCATATGCATATAAAAAAGGAAATATAATCACTGTCTTGAAGAAATGACCTGCACTTCCATGTTCATTGCAGCATTATTCACAATGACCAAGATATGGAAACAATCTAAGTGTCCTTAGGTGTATATATGGATAAAAAAATCACACACACACACACTCTTCAGTCTTAAAAAAGGAGTAAATTCTTCCATTTGTGACAACTTGGATGAACCTGGACAACATTATGCTAAGTGAAATAAGCCTGACACAGTAAGACAGATACTACATGATCACACCTGTATGTGGAATATAAGGAAGTTAAAAGAAATAGACTGATTGCCAGTCAGGAGTGGGGGAAACAGGAAAATGTTCATCAAAGGGTAAATAAAAACTTGCAGTTATGAGATAAGAAAGTTCTGGAGACATAATTGTGCAACAGAGTGACTACAGTTAATAGTGATGTATTATATACATACAATTTGCTAGATCTTAAATATTTTCATCACCAAAATGGTAACTATGTAAATTGACAGACATGTTAATCACATTCATTGTGAAAATCATTTTATAATGCATGTGCATATCAAAACATCATGCTGTACATCTTGAATGTACACCAACTTTATTTGCCAATTATACTTCAGTGAAGTTGGGGGAAAAGAACTGGACTTGGCACAGACGAAAGGCTCTTTATCTGTTAGCTGTAGTCATTAGTACCAAGTTCAAGTTCCTTCTCATTTGCTCCTTGTGTCTCCAAATAAGTAATGTACTTTGAGGTTAGAAACACCTGGACTCCGTTTTCTCACACCCAGTATGCTGCAGTCCTATTATTTGTGAAACATTTGGGTTGGATTTTTCTTTGCAGGATGTAGGTCTTTCACCCAATTTCCCTCTCTCTGACCTGCTAAAACATGCTGGCTCTAGGAATCGCCAAGCAAGCATTATAAAAGCAGAGCATTCTTCCCCTCCAGTTTTATTTATGTTTCAAACTTTAAGTAGCACATTTTATGCAACCAAATATATCTAAAATATTTCCATTTTCAAAATCTAGACATCATCCAACATTATGAGTAACACATCATATATTCTTTACCTTCTTTGACCTCCCCACGGCTACTGGAGAGACATTTCTAGCACTCAGATCCGATCTCTGCTTCATATATTTATTCGTGGCTTACAGGATTAAGTCAAACCTCCTTCCCTGTGTTCTCGAAGCTTTCTATCTTCTCTTCCTCATCTCTTTGTAAACCTCCAGTTGCGTTACTACTGAATTTGCTGATCTTTATCGTGTCTCTGTGCCGTTCTCAAAAGTTCTTGCTGTTCCTCATCTCTGGAAGGTTTCTTTTTTTTCCTTCCTTTGGTCATCCTAAAGAACTTCTACTGAATCTACTCATTTTAAAAAACGTATCATAAGAAGAGATTAGAAAGAAATTGCCTCTTCCCTCTCTCCCCACCCCTTTTCTCTCTCCCAACATGTGATGCCACCATAAAAAGGCAGTTGTTTACAAACCAGAACGAAGACCCTCACCAGACATGTGATCGGCTGGTGCCTTGTTGTTGGACTTCCCAGGCCCTAAGAAATAAATATATGTTGCTTACAAAAAATAAAAAGATAAATAAATAAATGTGTGTCCTGCCAGGCCGTCCATGAACTTCAACTGTACCCACAGGCCAAATGTATTCATTCTCTCTGCTTCTCCCCGGTACTCTGACCATAGTTCAAGTAGACCACTTCTAATACCATACCTGAATATTTCCGGATGCGTCTCTTGACTAGGCTCTGAAATCCTTGAGGGCTGAGATAGGGCCTTATTTATCTTTGTTCTTCCAGAGGATCAATACATTCTTGCAGAATAAAGAAAAAAAAATGAACACCTTCCACTGACGAATACTCCACCAGTTATGAAATCACAGGATTCACAAGCAGCCTGCTACATACCAGCCTTTCAGTTTGTATGTGCATAGAGCTGCCACATTTAAAGGGCACAGTCCACACCACACACTTAATTATAAATTAAATGAGTAAAGGTGTGTGGAGACTCAGGGTCCCCTGCATGGAGAAGCAGAGAGAGCCTTCTCTTTTTTTTTCTGAAATTCAACCCCAAATGTGGTTATTTATTTATTTGTACTTGACAGATAAAGAGATCAAATTGTATTTTTCATGGACAACATATGTTCTGAAGTATGTATACAGTGTGGTTATCTATCTATGAAGTATATATACATTAGTAGCTAATTAACAAATTAGCTGATTAACAAATCTAGCTAATTAACAAATAATTTCTTCATATACTTACAATTTTTGTGATGTGAACAGTTAACATCCACTATCATTGCATTTTTTGAGAATACAATGTATTATTATATATAGTTACCCATGCTGTACAATAGATCTCTTGAACTTTTTCCTCCTATTTAACTGTAATTATATACAAAGGGAGACCTGAAAACCCCAAAATTTATGTATA
This sequence comes from Carlito syrichta, assembly GCF_000164805.1. Lineage (NCBI taxonomy): Eukaryota > Metazoa > Chordata > Mammalia > Primates > Tarsiidae > Carlito > Carlito syrichta. The sequence continues at coordinate 527,996 of NW_007258794.1, forward strand.
AAAATTGTTTATTTATTCTTATGTGTTTATTTTATTTTATTTTATTTTATTTTTATTTTTGGAGTTGGAGTCTCACTCTGTCGCCCAGACTGGAGTGCAGTGGCCGCTCCCAGCCATTGCAGCCTCGACCTGCTGGGCTCCAGCGATCCTTCCGCCTCAGTCTTCCAAGTAGCCGGAATTACAGGCACGCGCTACCATGTCTGGCTGATTTTTTGATTTATTGTAGAGATGAGGTCTCGCCAAGTTGTCCAGGTGGGTCTCAAACCCACGGACTCAGGCAATCTACTTACCTCAGCCTCCCAAAGCGCGGGATTATAGGCTGAGCCACCGAGCCCGGCTTCTTATGTGTTTATACTTCAGTCACCTTCAAAGTACTCTCCATTTGATGAAATACACCCACCCATTGAGAAGCTTTTTCCACTGCTCAAGACAGTTTTGAGTTAGTCAGTGTTGATGCTTTTTAGTGTTTCTGCCGTTTTGGGTTTCACCTATTCTATATCGGCAAAATGTTTTCCTTTGAGGACTTTTTTCTTCCAGGGAAAACAAACAAACAAATCACTTGGGATGAGATCAGGTGAAGAGGGAGAGTAAGGTATGGAGTTCATGCTGTTTTGGTCAAAAGCTGCTGAACACTCAGTGTGGTGTGGGCAGGTGTGCTCGTAAGTCACCCATCATGAAATGGGCAAACACATGGAAAGAATTGCCAAAAATGGCATCCCCTGAAACCAAACGCAGCCTCTGACAACAATACTAGCAGGTAGACTTCCTAGACCACTTGCCTAGTTGGGGAAGCCTGTACTACAAGGGACCCACCCTCCAAAAGATGATTTCAGTTTTTTGGAGTCCCCTCGCATCCTTTGATCAACGTCTCCCCATCCCCTCGCCCCCTCTGGTAGCCAGCATTCTATTCTCCTCTTCTATGAGGCCAACATCTTTCCATTCCACATGTGAGTGAGATCATTCAGTATCTGTCTTTTTGTGCTTGGCTTATATTGCTTAGTATAATATCCTCCTGAGTCATTCGTATTGTCGCAAATGACAGGATTTTTATTCTTTTGTAGGACTTCATAATGTCTCATTGTACATTTTTTTTGGGGGGGTTGGAGTCTCACTCTGCCGCCCAGACTGGAGTGCAGTGGCCGCTCCCAGCCACCGCAGCCTGGACCTACTGGGCTCCAGTGACCCTTTCGCCTCAGCCTTCCGAGTAGCTGGAATTACAGGTGCGCACTACTACGCCAGGCTAATTTTTTGATTTTATTGTAGAGATGAGGTCTTGTCTGCCCAGGCGGTTATCAAACCCGCGGGCTCAGGCAATCCACTAATCTCAGCCTCCCAAAGGCGCAGGATTACAGGCTGAGCCACCGAGCCTGTCTCATTGTATCTTTATACCACATTTTCTTGATCCATTCACTCATTGACAGACACTTAGGTTGATTCCATATCTTGGTCCTTGTGAATAATGTAGATATAGCTTTGTTATAGTACTGTGATTTCTTTTGGATACATACCCAGTAATGGAATTGCTGGATTGTAGGATATATATATATATTTTGAGTTGGTGTCTCACTCTGTCGCCTGTCGCCCAGGCTGGAGTACAGGTTACCCTCACGGTCATCCCAGTGTAGACCAGCTGGGCTCCCATGATCCTTCCGCCTCAGCCTTCCAAGTAGCTGGAATTACAGGCGCGTGCTATCACGCCTGGCTAATTTTTGATTTATTGTAGAGATGAGGTCTCACCAAGTTGCTCAGTCGAGTCTTGAAGCCGCGGGCTCAGGCAATCCACTCACCTCGGCCTCCCAAAGTAGCTGGGATTACAGACTGAGCCACCGAGCCCAGTCGGATCGTAGAATAATTTATATTTAATATTTTGAAAAATGCTTCATCCTGTTTTTCATAAGGGCTGTACTAATTTACATTCTCACCAACAGTGTGTATGAGTTTCCTTTTCTCCACACCCTCATCAACACTTATTATCTTGTTTTTTATAATAGCCATTCTAAGAAGGAGTGACATACTATCTCATTATGGTTTTGAGTTGCTTTCCCCTGATGATTAGTGCTGTTGAATGTTTTTTCATATACCTGCTGACCATTTGTATGTCTTATACTTTTTTTTTTGAGTTGGGATCTCACTCTGTCGTCCAGCCATGAGTGACTCACTGCTCAGGGCTACCACAGCCTCGACCTACTGGGCTCAAGCGATCCTTCTGCCTCAGACTTTCAAGGAGCTGGAACTACAGGCATGTGCCACCATGCCTGGCTAATTTTTCTTGATTTATTGTAGAAATGAGGTCTCACCAAATTACCCAGGCTGGTCTTGAACCCCTGGGCTCAGGTAATCCTCTCACTTTGGCTTCTCAAAGTGCTGGGATTATAGACATGAGCCACTGTGCCCAGCATGTATGTCTTATTTTGGAAATGTCTGTTCAGATTTTTTGCTCATTTTTAAATCAGGTTATTTGTGTTCTTGCTACTAAGTCATTTGAGTGCCTTATATATTATATTTTGAATATTAACCTTTTATCAGACTTATAATTTGCACATATGTTTCCCCAATCTGTAGGTTATGGCTTCACTTTGTTGATTGTTTCCTTTGCTGTGCATAAGTTTTTGAATTTGGTGTAATTCCATTTGTCCAGTTTTGCTTCTGTTGCTTATGTTTTTGAGGTCACATCCAAAAAATTGTTGCCCAGACCAGTGTTATGGAATATAGGGAATTTTCCCCTATATTCTATTTTGAATTTACTTTTGTATACGATGTGAGATAAGAGTCTCATTTCAGGCTTCTATGTACGATTATCCAGTGTTCCCATGTTATTTATCGAAAAAGCTGTCCTTTTGCCATTGTATGTTCTTGGTACCTTGGTCAAAAATCAGTTCGTTATAGATGTGTAGATTTAATTTCTGGGCTTTCTATTCTAGCCCATTGGTCTATGTGTCAGTTTTGCCAGTAGTTCCAGCTACTTGGAAGGCTGAGGTGGAAGTATTTCCTGAACCCAGCAGGTCGAGGCTGTGGTAGCCGTGAGCATGCCACTGCACTCTAGCCTGGCAACAGAGCGAGACTCTAATTTTTTTCAAAAGCCATCTGGCTTGTAGTGTGGAGACCAGATAGGAGCAGGGCAAACATGGACCCTGAGGAGTTTCAGTATCATGCTGTTTAGATTACTATAGCTTGCAATATATTTTGAAGTCATTTTGTGTGATGCATACAGATTCGTTTTTTGTTTGTTTGTTTTGTTTTGTTTTTTGGCTAAAGATTTATTTGACTGTTCATGGTCTTTTTTGGTTCTATGTGAATGTAAAAAATTTTTTTTTCTTTCTGTGAAGAAAAATGTCATTGATATTTTTGTAGAAATTGCATTGAATTTGTAGACCACTTTGGGTATTTATGGTATTTAGTCTTCCAAGTCAGTAACATAGAGTATCTTTCAATGTATTTGTGTTTTCTTTATCCTTCCAGTTTTAAATCGGTGGCTATATACATAAAAGGGAAAGGAAAGTAACTGCTATTTAATAAGCAGTTAAAGTTGTGATCGAACCACTTTGCCAGTTACTTCTTATACCTTGGGTTGAAGAGATGAAGTTTAGCCCAAGGTCACAGCTTCAAAAACACAGCTTGTCTTTTTTGTCTTATGATGTGAATTTTGTGTTTTACTCCATAGAATTCTTCATGTCAAAGATTCAGATGAAATCGGTGCTCTAGGAACTCGAACTCTGTCTTGGACTTGGCATATTCTCTACCTTTTTAGAGCATTGCTGGATACAGACCATATTCCTCTGGAGGACCTGTGCCCTGCTTTGAGAAGCACACACATATGCCTTCCCACTGTATATTATTTCTCTAGAAAACTTCATCTTTAAGTATCTTGATTCCAATAACCAGTTCTATGCCAATGACTCCCAAATTTCTATCTTTAGCTCAGACCATACTGCTGAATCCTAGACTGCTATATACTTGACTAATCAACACATCTACTTAGTGTCTCAAATGTGGCAAAATAAAGCCATTCCATTTTCCCATATTAACAATTTCCAATCTGGACTCATAAACCACTCACACCTTACACCTTACAGCCATTCCGCCAACAGAGTCTTCTCTCTCGGTGAATGACACCATCATCCGTCTAACTGCACAAGTCAGAAACCTGCAACTGCAATTCTTGAGGCCAATTAGTCATAATTAACTAATGACCAAACCCAATCGATTTAAATTCCTAATTTTTCTTGAACCTACCTACTTTCTTCATCTTAGTTCAAGCTGCTATTTTGTCTTTCAAAGACCTCCCTGCCCCCAGGGTCCACATTTGCCCTGCTCCTATCTGGTCTTTACACTACAAGCCAGATGGCTTTTTTTTCAATTAGAGTCTCACTCTGTCACCCAGGCTAGAGTACAGTGGCACACTCATGGCTACTGCAACCTTGACCTGCTGGACTCAGGAGATACTTCCATCTCAGTCTTCCAAGTAGCTGGAACCACAGGTTTGTACCATCAGGCCCGGCTAATTTTTTGATTTATTATAGAGACGAGGTCTCGCCAAGTTGCCCAGGCTGGTCTCAAATCCCTGGGCTCAGGCAATCCTCTCACCTTGGCCTCCCAAAATGCTGGGATTGCAGGTGTGAGCCACCGTTCCTGGCCCAGATGGCTGTTTTAAAACACAAGCCTAATTTTGTTACATGCATGCTTAAATCCCTTGGGAAACTTCTCACTGCTTTTTTGCATAATGACAACATTTTTTTTACCAAGGCCTTTAAACACCCCTGTAATCCTTTCCTTGCCCAGTTTTCCAGCTTGTTTCCCATCAAAGGCCACCCTCCCCTCACCTGGTTCCTGCCACGTTGGCCTTTGGGCTTCCTCTGTCTCCTCCTTCTGAAACAGTGAGTAGGCGTTAATAATTCACATTTTACAGATGAACAAACTGAGGCTTAAATAGGTGAAATAATCTGTAGAATTTTGTAGCCAGAATTAGAACTCAGATCTATCAAACTTTAAAACCATTCTTTCTGGCCGAACTCGGCGGCTCAACCTGTCATCCCAGCACTTTGGGAGGCCGAAGCCAGTGGAATGCCTGAGCCCATGGATTTGAGACCAGCCGGGGCAACTTGGCAAGACCTCGTCTCTACGATACATCAAAAATTAGCCGGACATGGTAGTGCACACCTGTAGTTCCGGGTACTTGGAAGGCAGAGGCGGAAAGATCACTGGAGCCCAGCAGGTCGAAGCTGGGGTCGCCGTGATAGTGCCACTGCACTCCAGCCTGCATGACAGAGTGAGACTCCAACTCAAAAAATAGTAAATAAATAAATGAAACCATTCTTTCTTTACATTTTGAGAAAGCCTAATTAATTTGTTAAAGAAACAACCAATGATAGAAAACTATACTGCACAGTCTGACGTCATGTGGTGTTCAAATAATTTAGTAAGTTCTCAAAACAAAATGAATGTATGCTTAACCCCCCCAAATGAAAATGCTGAAAAACACAATAACACAATACAACAAAAATTAAAGTCACACTGATCCCACCAACCACAATAATGGCTACCGTATTTATCCAATTCTGTGAAACATATTTTTTTCAAACTTAAATATTTCTGAGGTTAAGATACACCTTACAAGAATGGAATGTTACATTCTGATAGTCATAATGTAGTTGTTGGAGACTCTATTTGAGTTAACTTGGCCATAGCTTTTCATTTGGTCATTGCTTCCATTGAATTATGGACATTACGAGCACTACATCTGCTAAGATTTTTTTCTGTTTAGTAGTTTTTCCCAGCTTTTTTTTAAAGGTATTCTTGTCAAATAAAACACATCAACTAATGTTAATTTCTATGTAAAATGTTTTCCATAAAAATTACATTGTAATTAAGCATCACAATTTAAAAAGTTGCTGTGTTTCTGCAATGACAGTAGGGAGGTCTAAATGTTATGTCGAGTGTAGCCAATATTCATCATTGGAGACATTAACTTCATTCTGTCTCTTCACCCAAGAAGGGAACCAAAGGCTTTAAGAGATCTAAGGCAAATGAGACCCGCAAGTGGTGAAAGTTGTGGTGGTTTTGTTTTTCCTTTGGAATTAAGTGTAAACCAAAACGATCTCTTGTCAGTTAAGAAATGCAACTGAAGGCAAGAGAAATGGTCCCATTTCTCAGAATAGATGAAAATGTTTTTAGGGAAGTGAAAGCTGGTGTGACCAATTGACGTAATGCATTGGACAATTTGTAAGGCGTCGAATGTTGACTTCACAGAAACTTATTGTAGTTCACAAATTTACTGACTGTTTCTGGTCAGCATCTTGGATTCAGTGAGATGCAATATTAGTATTTTGGAAACAAGGCATATGGATATGTCATTTATGGACAAGAAAGACCTTTTTCTTAGAGCATCATTCATTTCTAGGACAAATCCCAGCAATCATGTTTCTGCCATATGATACGACTCCTTCGTTGACCCCAAGGTGGACCCTAACTCAAAAAATGGCCTTGGCAAATGGTGTCAAGGCACTCAAGAAAAAAATCACTTTATGACAGTATAGTTTTTTTTGTCTGTTTGTTAGACTATGTCATAAAGTAGTGAAAGCCTATAAACTTTGCAAATAAAGACACTATTGCAACTCACTTATTATACAGAATTTGGGTTTAATTACTGATAATTTATGTGAAATCGGTTTTCAGCCTTACTTTTTTTTAATTGTTAGATTAATCGAGGAACTCAATCCCTCAATACCTGGTCAACATTCATTAATTGGACTGAACAGCCAGCCCCTACCTATTTGGTGAGAGTCAGGATTGTACCCAGCTTTCCTGTGCCCTGCTTTGAGGACAACAGGACACGCTCTCTGTCTGTGCTTCTGTCTCGTGAGGAAATGGTAACGCCCTCTTCATCCTCCCATGCTGGCTCACAATAATGTCCCAGATGGCAGAAAACCTGCCAACTCTATCAAGGGCCAGCAAACTATAGCCCATGGACCAAATCTAGCTTGCAGCTTGTTTACATAAGTAAAGTTTTATTGGAACATAGCCACATTCATTCATTTGTCAAATATAACTTGACCTGCCCCAAGTAATTATTAGCTTAACTACTAATAGTCAATTGTTGATAAGAAATCATAACATAAACAGTTTATTAACACATATTTTGTGTTATGCGTGTCATATACTGTATTCTTACAATAAAGCAAGCTACAGAAGAAGAAATGTTATAAAGAAAACCATAAGGAAGAGAAAATTTATTTACCACTCATTAATTGGAAGTGGATCATTACAAAGGTCTTCCTCCTTGTCATTTTGTATCAAGTAGCCAGAGGAAGCAGAGGAAGAGGAGGGGTTGGTATTGCTGTCTCAGGGGCGACAGAGGCAAAAAAAGTCCACGTTCAAACTCATGCTGTTCAACGGCCAACTGTATAAGTGTACGTTAAAGTTAAGTGATTTTTCTATATGTATAAAACTGTATATAATGTTGACAGTGTAGATGTATTTGTATAAATGTGAACTGGCTATTGTCAGCTCATGATAAGTGCTCCTTACAAACGTGTTGGGTAAATGAGTAAATGAATGAAACTTAATAGCCAGGTGAGGTGGTGGCACATGCCTGTAGTCCCAGCTACTTTGGAGTTTGAGGTGAAAGGATCGTCTGAGCCCAGGAGGTCAAGGCTGCAGTGAGCCATGATTGTGGCATTGCACTCCAGCCTGAGCAACAGAGTGAGACCCTGACTCAAAAAAGGAAAGAAGGAAAGAAAGAAAGAGAGACTGGGCAAGAGAGAAAGAAAGAAAGATGGGAGGGAGGGAAAGAGAGAGGGAAGGAGGGAGGAAGATAAAAGAGGAAGGAAGGAAGGAAGGAAAATTATAGCAGTTCAGTATAAACAGTCGAGTTTGTGCTTATTTCCTCTGATCTTATGCATACTTTTAAGTTCCTGGGAACACTTAGAGAGTTATATACCAACATTTGATTTTGGATGGGCCAGGTTAATACCAACCATCGAGAAAGAAATGTGCACAGTTTCTTCTACCTTGGTTTATAAGCAGACGTCTGCTGCGTCACCCTACAAAGATGTTGACCTGGATTTTCTGAGTGAAGCTCAATAACATAGGATATGTGATTTGATATACTTAATACACTTCAAAGAAAAAGACCAATCACCAGATATAGCTATGTGATTCCACAAGACTACTGCAAATCAGCCAGTCTTAGGGACTCTGGTTACTACAAGCCGCCCATCCAATAGCATTGTGCTTTGTATCAAACAGACTTCCAATCTCAGCTCCCAGGTCTCAAATCATTTGCAATTGATGCCTTCCAGCACACATTCCCTTTCTTCTCATGATATAACTCTGAGTGTTCTTGGAGAAAACCCTGTTCGGCATTAATTTCAGCTGAAGTTGAGCCTTTCATTGGCTACAGGGATGGACAGTCAAAGGCTTCTGTTTCCTGAGTGGGCTTAAAAGTGGTCAGCACCCCAATGCAGTGATCATACAGAGAGCTTGTTTGTTAGATTTCGTCGTCCCCTAAAATGAACCATGGGTCTTGAAGAAATGGCTGCTTAGAGGTTGCTGGGTGTTGGGGGGTGGAGGTGGAAGAGCAAAGTATAAGATGATACTGTAATAATTTGTTCCAGAAAGCCTGGATGTACTCAGAGAATGATGAGGGCATGTCAAGGGAAGCTAGCTTGAATGAGCTCTCCCTGCCAGATTAAGTACTATTAGATCATCAGAGTAAATATTAATAGTATCACCTTTGGCTCCTTTGATTATAAGAGGAAACTATGAGTACATACATATATAAATAAATACATTTATAGCATAAATAGACAAATACATGCGTAGATGATTAAAATTTGATGAGCAATGGAGTATTCACTTAATTTCAGACAACCTCCACACCAAATATTTATCAACTGCAAAAGATAATAACTTCACTGTGAGAAGCTGGGCAGACACCACCTTAATCTAATCTTCAAAGTTAACATCAGCCGTAGTGGGACAAATCACTATCACGTGCCTCCTGATAAGATGCAATGAGAAAAACACAACATAATGTCTGTGACATTCTTGCCAAAGGTGCGTAACCCAAATCTAATCATGAGGAAGCATCAGATAAACCAAAAATGAGGAGCACTCCACAAAGTCATTGGCCTTTAATGTTCGATAGTCAAGGTCAGGAAAGTCAAAGAAAGTCTAAAGAACGGTCTCAGACTGAAAGGAACTGAGTAGATGTGACAACAAGTTGTAACACTAGATTCTGTGCTGGGTTCTTTTGATAGACAATACCGAAACAAATGGAAAAAATGTGAATGGGGTCTGAAGATTAGATGGCGGTCACGGATCGCTGTTAACTCTAATTTAGATGTGTGTGTTTTGGTGATGTAGCAGAATGCACTTTGTGTAATGCACATTTAAAAATTCAAGATTTTGGCTGGGCACAGTGGCTCAAACCTGTAATCCCAGCACTCTGGGAGGCTGAGGTGAGGGAATTGCCTGAGCCCACGGGTTTGAGAACAGCCCGGGCAACTTAGTGAGCCCTCATCTCTACAATATATATATATTTAAAATTATCTGGGCATGGTAGCAGGCACCTGTAGTTCCAGTTACTTGAAAGGCTGATGTGGAAGGATTGCCGGAGCCCAGCAGGTTGAGCTGGGGTGACTGAGCATGCCACTGTGCTCCAGCCTGGGTGACAGAGTGAGACACCAATTCGAAAAATATAAAAAATAAAGTCTGTTAAAAAAAAATTTCAAAATGTTAAGGCAGAGGATGGAGAGCTATCTTAGGGTTTAGGAATAATATCTTTGTTCTGCACTTGCATTTTTGCTGTAAATTTGATATGGTTTCAAAATACAAGTATGATAATGCATAGGTAGAAAATGTCTGGACATGCCAGGACTGTCATAGACTATGAGAAGAGGACAGATGTCCATCAGGGAAGACAGACTATCACTGCTTACTTTTTATGCTGCGGTTGTAAGTTATATTCACAAAAACTGGCTATATGACAACGTCATATATATATGCATGCCCATTATCAGAATGTTGAAAATGACCCATGTGAAGGGCTTGACCAGTCAGCATTTAGATGTTTTTCCTATTATTGAGTATCATTTTTTCCTTCTTGGTATTATAACATTATCATTCTATGACACACACAATTTTGAATTTTTTAAAGTTAGTATTACTTTTCATGCTACTTAAAACTTTTCAACACTGAAAAATGAGTAAGTGAAATTAATTCCCTTTTTTAATGAATATTTATCTTTAACATTTTTTATTTTAAAGATGTGGGGTACAATTCAAGATTAAGTATACAAATGTTCATTATGCAGGTACCCTTGTTGATAAGGTGTGCTCTCCTTCCCCTGGAAGAATCCCACTACTGCCAATTCCAACCCCCCAGCAACTTCCCACTACTGACAATCCTTTTCTTATAGTATTACAATAATTGTTCAAGGTCCACTTATGAATGAGAACATGTGATACTCACTTTGTTGCTGTGATAGATCACTCAGTATTATAGACTCTAAGTCCATCCAAGTTGCTGCGAAGTTCATAATTTTGTCCTTTGTGGCTGCGCAATTCCCTTCTTTAATCTGTATCTTTAGGCTACTTTATTTCAATGGCCAGCACTTATCACTACATGATAAAGTTTTATATATATATGTATTATTTTTTTTTTCTGTAGTTCTTGAACTAGAATCCTGCTTCCTCCCACAAGACTATGAAACTGGGGACTTTGTTTTTGTTTTTTTCCCTGCAGAGACTTTGGTATCTACTAAAACACCTAGCACATAATAAGTACTCAATAAATATTTACATAAGGAAGATAAATTTGAAGAGAATGAAGCTTATTTATGTTCAGGTTTTAAGACCTGTTAGGGAGAAATTATTCCTTGGGCTAATAACAGATTAAGGTTCTTATTATACGCCCAGGCTCTGTGCTAAGAACTTCACAAATACTCTCTCACTTAATGATTCAGCAACAACAATCCTATGAAAACGACGATCACCATGTACAGATAATCATCTCGAGGCTTAAAAATGAGTACATTCATGAAGGTCACAGAGTCGGCACTGAGAGACCTGAGATTCATTTATTCATGTATTTATTTTGAACCTGAGATTTAAACTCTGCCCTGACTGGTGTCTCACTAGTTCCAGTTCCTGTGGCAACGACATCTACCGTGAAAGATATGGGTCCTTTATCTCCTCCTTGGCTCAAGTCTTCACTACATCTCCTCCAGACTCCTGCAGCGAACACTCAGCTTTTCTCTTGTTCTCCTACCCAACCTATAAGTTCTTGCAAGATTATGATTTTTTTTAAAGTGTCAATGATATCTCCACCCTGTTTAAACACTTTCTGGAGCTGCCTGCTGTTTAGAACAGAACTACCCAAAGCTTGTGGAACGTTTAGTTCACCAGAAGAGAAAGCAGAGACTTCTCTTCCCCAAAGCAATGAGGAGGGAAATGGTAAACATTGCCACCAAAGAGAAATGCTGAACATCAAGGGTGCTCAAAGGGTCATCATCTACTTGGCAAGTAGACTCCATGATTGGAGTACTAGGTGTGGTACTAAGGTGATAGCTATGAATAGAGACAGGTGAGTGTGGGGTGAGATAAAATGTGAGAGGTGAGATGTATAGCTGGAGATGGTAAACCCCTGCTAACTGAACACAAGGATGAGTTAAGTGGTACTGGCAAACAGAAGGCAGTTTTGATGCATTTTTTACAGAGAAAGTCAATTGAGAGGAACCGTATTGATGATGGTGAGTTATTAGGGGATTTTAATAAAGACAGCTAACGTTTATGAAGTGCCCAGTACAGGGTCTGGTACTTAGTAAGAACTCAGTAAACTGTGTATCTTGTTAATAGTACCTCCATTTTAAAGTACTGAAATGTGCAAAAATTGTTGAAAACATTTCTCAGAAGTATAAGTACATCTTGATTCACATGGATTTGTATATGACATTTTCAAACACCTTCACAAATAATGCCAATCTCAGAAGGCATGTGAAGATATTAGCAAGTTTTGGCGAAGTTAATAAATACTCTTACCTATCTTTTTCAGAACCTTTGACTCTGTTGAATTTTTTTTTTTTTTTTTACTTTTCCTAAGAGGTTTCTAGCCTAAAACTGAAAGCACATCATCAGAGATATTACAAAGCAAATTAAACTTTCCAAACTAGAGACAGTCTAGGGTTGTTCTCAGTGAACTTTGTCTTCTTATTTTCTTCTTACCTGCTCGCCAGTGTAAGAAATTGCCCATTTATTAATTATCCACGGTAATGCCATTTACACTCTTAAACCTAGACTAACTAAACACTTAAACTCAAAGAGTAAAACAAACTTCAAACCAAATTGCATATCTAAGTAGGCCTCCCCTTTCCCCTACCACACTACCAATAACCCTATCACTAGACCACCTACCCTTTCAGGAAAATCTATGTAAACCAAAAGCAATATCCATCGAGCAAACACAAATTGAAAGCTTGGTAGACAGCACGTGCTGCGCTGGGAGCTTATCAAAACAGAGGTGATGATAGAATTTCATAGACTCACCCCTCCAAAATGATGTACCAAGACCATATGCAAATACTGAGAAATGAATTAGCCCTTCAAAGTGAAGAATTCCAGCATTCTAAGGATACTCTAAAATAGAACTCAAGTCAACCTATGAGACACAATATCAGGCAATTTGAAATACCAAGTTCAAGAATTTATTGGAGAGAACATTGCCAGATGCTTCTTTCTTTCTTTCTTTTTCTTTCTTTCTTTCTTTCTTTCTTTCTTTCTTTCTTTCTTTCTTTCTTCATTTTTTTCTTACACACACTCTGCATCACTACAAATCTGTGATCCTGTTCAGGGTCTTCTCTCTACTTACTCCTCTTGGAGTGCACCCCAGTTACCTTGTCAACTGTACCTTTTAGTTGTCAAACTTACTCCTCCTTGAGTAAAAATAATCCATATGGTGTAGTAATAGGAATTAGATAAACTTGACTGCAAAACCTGGCTTTGTTGCTTCCTGGTTCTGTGACAGGACACTACTCCATAGTAGGTAGGAAAAATCTTTCAAACACACCCCAGATGCATAAATAAATAATATAGAAAATGGAAAAATAATTTTTAAAAATCTCCAAAACTAATAGTTGGCTTTTTAAAAAATATAAATAAATTGACAAGCTCTTAGCTAAAACTAATTAAGAAAAAAGGAGAGAAGACTAAAAATACCTAAAATCAGAAATAAAAGAATACATAATAAAGATCATAAGAGACTACAAAGAATAATTATGTGACAATGAACTGTATAAACTAGAAGTTGATAAATACCTAAAAACATACAATGTACCATGACTAAATCATGACTAGAAAGTCTAAACTGACCTATAACTAGTACAAAGATTAAATCAGTAATCAAAAACTTCCCAGAGAAGAAAAGCTCACAGTCACATGACTTCACTGGTAAACTCTACCAAACATTTAAAGAAACACTAATTCTATTCTCAAAGTCAACAAAATTTTGAAGAGGAGAAGAAACTTCTGAACTTATTTAATGAGGCCAGTATTACCCTGATAAAAGATAAAGACATCACAAGAAAAGAAAACTACAGGCCAATATCCCTGATGAACATTGATGCAAAAATTCTGAACAAAATACTAGCAAAGCTAATCCAGCAGTGCCCTGAAGCAACCATGCACCACATCCAAGTGGTGTTTATCCCTGTGAAACAAAAATGGTTCCACACAGAAAAATCAATTAATGTGATGCACTACAATAACAGAATAAAGGGGGAAAAAAATCACACGATCATATCAGTAGATGCAGAATAAAATTTCAAAAAGATTCAACACTCTTTCATGATAAAAACTCTCAAGAAACTAGGAATAGTAAATACCTTGGCATAATAAAGGTGGTTGTGAAACACCCACAACCACCATCATACTTAGTGATAAAAAAACCTAAAAACCTTTTCTCTAAGGTGAGAAACAGAATAAAGACGTCCACTCACATTGTTTCTATTCAACATATTACTAAACATCCTAGTCAGAGAAATTAGGGACAAATAAAGGAATAATGAGCATCAAATTCAGAAAAGAAGAAGCAAAATTGTCCCTGTTTGGAGACAACATGATCTTATATATGAAAAACCCTAAACACTCCAAAAAACAAACGAACAAACAAACCCCAAAAACCTCTTCGAATAAACAGATTTAATAAAGTTGCCTGATACAAAATCAGCATACAAAAATTCGTTGCATTTCTTTGTTTTTTTCTTTCTTTCTTTTTCTTTTTGAATTAGGGTCTCACTATGTCACCCAGCCTAGAGTGCAGTGGCACAATCATGGCTCACCATAGCCTCAAACTTCTGGGCTCAAACAGTCCTTCCACTTCAAACAGTCCTTCCACTGAGAATCTGGGACTACTAGTGCCCATATATATATATAGTAAAGATAAAGTCTCACTATCTTGCTCAGGTTAGTCTCATCTCAAACTCTTGGCCTCAAGCAATCCTCCTGCCTTGGCCTTCCAAAGTGCTGAGATTACAGGTGTGAGCCACTGCACTCAGCCTAGCTACATTTCTCTTCACTAAAAATGAACTATCTGAATATAAAATCAAGAAAATAGTCCTATTTAAAATAGCACCAAAAAGAAGAAAATACTTAATAATAAACTTAATTGAGGAGGTGAAAGACTTGTATATTAAAAACTACAAAACCTTGATGAAAAAAATTAAAGAAGATGAATAAATGAAAAGACATCCCATGTTCATGGATTCGAAGACTTAATATAATTAATAAATTTGTACTACCCAAAGTGATCTACACTTTCAGGACAATTCCTATCAATATAGCAAGAGTTTTTCACAGAAATAAAGAAGGGTTCCCAAAATTTACATGGAATGACCACTAGTGGGAACATTCATGGTCATCAAGGTAACAAATAATGAAGAACAGAATGATCACAGTGGGAATGGAGAGGTGCAGACTGAGATAAAACTTATTTAGGAAAAGTTAATTCACAAGAATTGGGACCTGATTAGATATAGATGGTGAAATGGAGAGGGCGAGTCTTGAATTCACTGACATTCTGATTTGAGAGACTGGGTAGATGACAAAACTTTTCACCAGGATAGATTATACAGAATAGTAAGTGAGGACTCATTTGATGATTTGTTCATGTGTAGATATTTCAAGTATCTTACACTTTGGGGTTTTTAGCTTGTAACTACACAAAGGAAAAAAAAGATACATTGAGTTGCATCCAAGTAGACAGTTGATATATTAATCTGGATCTAAAAAGAGATTCAAGTTGGAGATAAGTGTCTGGGAATCACCGAAATATAGTGATAATGAGGAACATGTGGGGAGAGATGGTTGTCTAGGAGAACTTGCAGAACAGAAAACCAGAGGTGGAATCCTTGGGAATACAAAAGCTTTTGTCAGAAACATTTGTGATTTTATGACTTATGACTTCTACTCTTGATAAATAGAAATGTCACGGTTTTTCTTAAAGCAAAAGATTTTAAGTTTTTTTTTTATTTTTAGACTCCAGGATTTCTTATTTATAATAAGAGCCAAAAAGAATATAGAATTGAAAATGTAGAAATTCTCATGAACAGCAATCCCTTTCATAGAGCAAGACATAGAATCTCATTATTTATTCCTCCTAAATTCTTATTTCTCTTGTTTCCCAATCTTTGTTACTGGCATATTTAACCAGTTATTCAAGCCAGAAAGCTGGCAGTTGGAATTGACACCTCCCCTTACATGTGTTTTACTTCTAATGAATCACTGAACTGAAACTATTTCTCCTGAATTCCTCCACTCCTCCTGTGCCACTTAATCTAAGCCACCCTGTCTATACCCAAGTTCTGAGTAAATTTCTAACTTGACTCTAGTTTCCTTTAGGACTATTCTCCACACAGTAGCTACAGTTAAGGTTTTAAAATCTAAAACTGATATATTTTTTAAAGTAACCCTCATGTGATCATTTCAATAGACTCAGAAAAACCCTTGATAAAATCCAGCATCCCTTCATGATAAAAGCACTCAGCAAAATAGGCACAGAGGGAACATTCCTCAAAATAATAAAGGCTATATATGACAAATCCACAACCAATGTCATCCCGAACAGAGAAAAGTTGAACACATTCCCCCTCAGAACTGGAACAAGGTAAGGATGCCTGTTTTCACCATGATTATTCAGCATAGTACTAGAGGTCTTAGCCAGAGCAATCAGACGAGAAAAAGAAATAAAGGGTATCTAAATTGGAAAAGAAAAAATAAAACTATCTATGTATGCCGACGACATGATCTTATAACTAGAGAACCCTAAAGACTCCTCCAAAGGACTCCTGGACTTCATAAATAAATTCAGTAGTTTCAGGATACAAGCTCAACACACACAAATCAGTAGCACAGCTATATACTAATAGAGACTAAGCTGAGAATCAAATCAAGAACTCAATTCCATTTACAATAGCAACCAGAAAGCTAAAATACCTAGGAATAGATTTAACCAAGAAAGTGAAAGATCTCTACAAGGAGAACTACAAAAATCTCAAATTGTAGAGGGCACAAACAAATGGAGAAACATCTCATGCTCATGGATTGAAATAATCAACATTATTACAATGATCATATTACCCAAAGCAATCTATAGATTTCACGCAATTCCTATCAAACTACCAATGTCATTTTTCATAGAATTAGAAAAAAATCCTAAAATTCATATATGAACTTTCTCTGTTATAGAAATTATGGCCATAGTCTCTTATTAACTCATTCAATTATGTATCAATTTGTTTGGTTTTTATCTTCCCAGATGCTATGGTTTGAGTGTATCCCCTCCAAAATTTAAGTAATACTAAGAGGTGGAGCCTTTAACAGGAGATTAGGCTGTGAAGATTCTTCCCACGAGAAGTAAATCAGGTAGGTGCCTTAGAAAGGAGTTTGACAGAGGAGGCTGCTTCTCTCCTGCACTTCTTTCTGTCTTCCACCGTGCAAGTGTGCAGCAATACATTCTTCATCAGAGGCTGTTGCCTTAATCTTGGACTTCCCAGATTTCAGAGCTGTGAGAAACAAATTTCTGTTCTTTATAAATTATCAGTTCTCGGCATTCCGTTATGGCAGCAGAAAACTGACAAAGGCACCAGAAATATTTCATGAGGGAAAAATAAAAGGGGAGAAAAAAGTAAATAAAAAGGAGGTTACCACAGGTAGAAAAGGAATAAGCTGCTTGGGTTCTTTTTGGTCATGAAGTACTCAGAGATGGAGTTCCAAGGGGTAATTTTAAAAGGCAGAAATTGTGGGTTGTTTCTTGTGGGTTTGTGTATTTTCACTGTTACTTAGGGAAATAAGAGCTTCGGAATCAAAATCAGGTTATTCAATCAATGAAGATAGTCGATTGATCACCAGGCCTCACACAGAGCGTCCCCTGACCCACCACAATCACTGTCCTTCTGGTCTTCCAGCCCTTTGGCTAAAAGTTTCAAGGCGATGACTTTGCAAGATACGGTGGAAGATCCCTGAACTAAAAGCAGACACGTGGCGGTGTCCACAGTGACAGTGAGCCTGTAACCTTCACCACCACCATCACGACTGCATGGGCTCCATAGCCAGCCTGCCCTGGTTGATTTTCAGTTCTGCCTTTTTTTTTTTTGAGTGGGAGTCTCATCCTGTCACCCAGGCTGGAGTGCAGTGGCATGCTCATGGCCACTGCAGCCTCGATCTATTGGGCTCATGCGATCCTTTTGCCTCAGCCTTCCAAGTGGCTGGAACTACAGGTACGTCCCACCACACCCGGCTAATTTTTCTTGATTTATTTTAGAGATTAGGTCTCGCCAAGTTACCCAGGCTAGTCTCAAACCCATGGGTTCAGCTAATCCTCTCACCTCGGTCTCCCAAAGTGTTGAGATTATAGGCATGAGCCACAGTGCCCGGCCTAGCTCTGCCTTTTAATAAATACCTGATCTTGAGCAAAACACTTTATCTCTAATACTTCAAAAACTGCACTTAAAAAGAAGCTTAATAGTATTTTCTACCCTATGGCATTGTTATGGAGATCATACAATAAAAATTTTTAATGTGCCTGTTGGCTACCCATATATCTTATTTTGAGAAGCGTCTATTCATATCTTTTGCCCACTTATTAAAGGGACTGCTTGTTTTTTTTCCTTTCGGCATATTTGAGTTCCTTGTAGATCCTAGATGTTAGGCCTTTGCTGGATAAACAGTTGGCAAATATTTTTTCCCATTCTGTGGGCTGTCTCCCTGCTCTTTTGATGGTTTCTTTTGCTTTGCAGAAGCTCATTAATTTGATGAGGTCTCACTTGTCTATTCTATTTCTTAAGGTATTGACCTTTAGGGTTCTGAATAGGAATTGGTTCCCAGTTCCAATTTTTATAAGAGTGTCTCCCACGTTTTCTAAGATTCTTATAGTTCGAGGTTTTACATTCAGGTCTTTGATCCATTTAGAGTTAATTTTTGTGTATGGTCATAGGTATGTTTTAATCTTCTGCATGTGGCCAGCCAGTTTTCCTAACACCATCACTATTGGTGGGAATGCAGACTAGTACAACCTCTTTGGAACACTGTGTGGCGATTTCTGAAAGAACTACAAATTGACCTTCCATATGATCCAGCAATTCCCCTATTGGGAATATACCTGGAGGAACTCCAATATTTCTACAAAAAGATATCTGCACACACATGTTTGTTGCAGCTCTATTCAAAATAGCAAAAACATGAAACCAACCCTGTTGCCCATTGAAGCTGGACTGGATTAAAAAATGTGGTACATATACACAATGGAATATTATGCAGCCATAAAGAAGGACAAATATATGGACTTTGCGGCAACTTGGAGTCCATCATACTCAGTAATTTATCACAGAAACAGAGGAACTCACCATATGTTCTCACTCATAAGGTGACCTTGAGCAATGATAATGCTGTGGGAAGGCGATTGGCAGTAGCAGAAAACTGTCAGGGGAAGGGGGGTGGGACTGGCAGTTGGGGGAAGCTGCTGGGGAGGGAGGGGCATGCCTCATCAGCAAGGGTACCTGCGTGATCAATGTTTGTATACCTGGCCCTGAATTGTACCCCACATCTTTATAATAAATAAATACATTTTTTTAAAAAAGAAATTTTTTAAAATTTCATTTTGTTACAGAGATGTGGGGTACAAGTAAGGGGTAAGTACACAAGTAGGCGGCACGTGGGTGAAGTTTGGACCTCCAACTGGCCCTCACTTACCCTGGGTTAGGACCAGGTATCCTTTGTGTTGTTATGTGCCCTTCTCACCTCCCTTCCTCCCCTGGCCATGCCCAGTGACTACTGCTCCCTCTCTTGTGCTCATGGGATGTGACTAGTGTCCGGGGCCCGCTTAGGAGTGAGAACATGCAGTATCCAGTTCTTCGTTTCTGTAATGGATCACTCAGTAGGATGGTCTTTAACTCCATCCAGTCTGCTGCGAAGCCCGTGATTTTGTTCTTCTTTATGACTGCATAATTCTCTATCGTGTGCCTGCACCCCATTTTCTGTATGCAGCCCACGTTCCAGGGGCATTGGGTTGGTTCCATGTTTTTGCCACTGTGGATAGGGTGGCTATACACACGTATGTACAGATGTCTTTTTTGTTCAAAACGAAATATTTTTTAATCACTTAGAACCATGTTGGGTATATGATAAGGCTATTTTAGTATGATGAGGGTGATGAGGATGGATTATATATCAATAGGATAGACTCTTCGTTAATCCATATGTTGCCTTGGGAAACTACTTTTTCTCTTCCAAGCTGCCCTGGGAATTCTGTTTAAAGCAATTTTATTTGGATTCACATCATAGAAGGAAGAGTAGATCGAATAATTGCCTAGTGTTAGTAGCAGTAATAATAATAGTAGGAAGAATGCCAAGTAATGTTAAGTAAATCTTCAGCGTGGGCTACTCACCATAATATCTTAAGTCATCCACAGAGCAGGGCTCTGAAGAGATGGACCGAAGCTTCCAGGTTTTGACAAACTTTACCAAGTTCACTCCTCTAGAAAAGGCAGAGCTAACACCCAAATTTGGTTCCACCTGACTCCAGAGGAAAAATTATTGATGATTATAGATTGTTAGTCTCATGTCACAGCCAGGAACAGCTTTGGGATCAGGAACATGAAGAACAAAGCCTGATGATGTAAGCAGAACTCCACAGATTTTTCCAGTTCTGGAGCAGGCCAAGCCAGAGGGGAGTGTGGGGAGCCCTAGCATCTCTGCCCATACCCGGTCCCCTATTTTCCTGCCCCGGATGCTGACTCACAGTCTACGTCTTCTTCCTTTCCTAAGGTCGCTAACAGACATACAAATAGAATTCAGCTCTCTTAGAATCAGCCGGGTTCCAATTGCTGCTTTAATAAATCGCTGTGGAAACCCAGACACTGTCTCTCTGAACCCATTTCTTCCCACCCACTGGCACCGGTTCATACATTATAAACCAGCAATCTTGGAATGTAATCGGCATATATTGAAGAATATTATGAAACATATATTGTGGTGCTCCACCCGTATTCCCTCTTCACCCAGCCTCTAGCTGCTGGAAATATTAGCTTGAAGTATTCACAGTTCTGTCCTTCCTTGGGAATTGACCTTGACCACAGGAAGTTATGTCACTTAAGGTTACAATCCTCCCACTTCCGCCACGGAGCTGTCTATGGCCAATGAGTGGCTGCAGGAACACAGATGCCTGCTTGACCCACGTGCCCTGATTTGTATCATCTCTGAGAGGTCTTCCCCAGCTCCTGTTCTACGAACCAAAATCTGGGTCTCTCTACTGGTCAGGTTCTTTTGGCTGCCACTCCAATGATAATTGCATTTCCCTTGTCTCTCGTGATTACGTGCTCCCACCTGGCTTCTGCTAGTTGGGAATCCTACCGTCTTCCTTGGTATGAAGAAGCCCAGTTCTGTAACAGCATCTCCTAGTGAGAACTTTAGAAGACAGACAGCTTTGAGCTGCTCAGTGATGCTGATGCCTCTCACCAGCAGGATTTAGAAGCTGAGAGCATTTCCTACTTCTTTTAAAATCAGTAACAGGATCTTAGCAAGGCTGCAGTGGTGTTCACTGCTCTCCAAGCTTCGCAATGCCACCGAAGGATGACAAGAAGAAAGACGCCAGAAAGCTGACCAAGAAAGACAAAGAGCCAGTGAACAAATCTGGGGGCAAGCCTAAAAAGAAGTGGTCTGGCCGGGCTCGGTGGCTCAGCCTGTAATCCCAGCACTTTGAGAGGCCGAGGTGAATGGATTGCCTGAGCCTGCGGGTTGAGACCCGCCTGGGCAACTTGGGAAGACCTCATCTCTACAATAAGCCAAAAATTAGCTGGGCGTGGTAATGCACGCCTGTAGTTCCAGCTACTTGGAAGGCTGAGGCAGAAGGATCACCGGAGCCCAGCAGATTGAGGCTGTGGTGGCCGGGAGCAGCCATTGCACTCCAGTCTGGGTGACAGAGTGAGACTCCAACTCAAAAAAATAAAATAAAATAAAGAAGTGGTCCGAAGGCAAAGTTTGGAACGAGCGTAATAGCCTAGTCTTGTTTGACAAAGCTACCTATGATAAACCCTGCAACGAAGTTCCCAATTACCAGCTTATAACTCTAGCTGTGATCTCTGAGAGACTGACAATTCGTGGTTCTCTGACCAGGGCAGCCCTTGGGGAGTTCCTTAGTCAAGGTCTTATCAAACTGGTTTCAAAGCACAGACCCAAGTAATTTGCACCAGAAATACTAAGGACGGAGATGCCTCAGCTGCTGGTGAAGATGCATGACCAGGTCCAACCAACTGTACAACTGGAAAAATAAAACTTTATTAAGTCAAAAAAAAATCAGTGACAGAGACTGGCCAAGTCGTTTTGTCTAGACAGTAAGTGCCACTTTCATGGAGAATGCTGTCACAGGCAATAACTTGCCATTAAAGCATGGTCTCGTGTCCAGCCCTTGGCATAGGCTACATCCTCGTGCCTCTTCTCCAGACCACAATCCTTATTGCCTCGGTAAGCAGGGTGATCGCTAGGCCTTCTCATAAGATAGGGTGAACTAGTTGGCTTGCTCCTATATATAGGGAAGTGTATTTTTAGTGTTTACTTATCTGACTTCTTCCTCTAAGTCTATCACTTTGTGTGGGCCATTTGCAGCAGAGAAATGCAAGGAGGGATCCACCAAAAACCCGGAATTTATTTCTTTAAAAAATGCGTATTCATTCTTACGTGTTTAAACTTCAGTCACCTTCAAAGTCCTCTCCATTTGATGCAATACACCTATCGAGATGCTCTTTCTTTCTTTCTTTCTTTCTTTCTTTCTTTCTTTCTTTCTTTCTTTCTTTCTTTCCTTCCTTCCTTCCTTCCTTCCTTCCTTCCTTCCTTCTTTCTCTCTTTCTCTCTTTCTCTCTTTCTTTCTTTCTTTCTTTCTTGTTGGAGTCTCACTCTGTCACCCAGACTGAAGTGCAGTGGCCACTCCTGGCCATCGCCGCCTCGACCCGCTGGGCTCCGGCGATCCTGCAGCCTCAGCCTTCCGAGTAGCCAGAACTACAGGCGCACACTACCACGCCCAGCTGGTTTTTTGATTTATTGTAGAAATGAGGTCTCGCCAAGTTGCCCAGGCAGGTCTCAAACCCGTGGGCTCAGGTAGTCCACTCACCTCAGCCTCCCAAAGTGCGGGATTACAGGCTGAGTCACCAAGCTGGGCTCTTTTTTTTTTTGGAGATGGTTTTTCGCTGCTCAAAACAGTTTTTGACTCATTTGTTTTGATGCCATTTAGTGCTTCTGCCATTTTTTGTTTTACCTCTTTCATATCGGCAAAACATTTCCCTTTGAGGACTTTTTATATCCAGGGAAACAGAAAGTAAAAGTCACTTGGGGTGAGATCAGGTGAATAGGGAGGGTGGGTATGGAGGCCATGCCATTTTTGGTCAAAAACTGCTGAACACTCAGCACAGCATGGGCAGGTGTGCTCGTAAATCACCCATCATGAAATGGGCAAATGTGTTGAAAGAATCTCCAAAAAATTCACTGAAGCTGAATACAGCCTCTTACAACAACACTAGCTGGTCCACTGATGCCAATGGGCTACTAGAACGTTTATCTCGCGAGGGAAACCTGTACTACAAGAGGTCTGCCCTCCAAAAAACTATTCTGGTTTTTTAATAGGTTTCCCTTTGTGTACACCATTCAAAGAACACCTCCTGGTGTGCTAATGGGCTCAACAGAGAGCATTTATCCAATTATGGAATATCAACTGACCGTAAGGTGAGAGGTTCTTGTCATAAGCTGGGTTCTGTCGGACTGACTCACTAAGACCTAGGTACATGAGGGCCCACAGACATCCAACAGAAGATGGCACGGTACACCCAGGGTTGGGGAAGTAGGTTCAAGAGGGTAAGATTAAGCTCTGTGAGGGGATGGCCTGTTTTTCTCATGTCACCCACCATTATCGCACTGGTGCCTTTCCATCAGTTCACACTTTATGAACAGCTGACAAAGGAGGAAAAGGGTCAGGCTTGGTTCGGTAAGCAGTTGGTGTGGTAGGTGGATTAAAGCTGACAATGGATTGGTGACGATCTCAAAATAGTAATGTTGTTCATTGTCCCTAGGGGCAGAGCACTGGTCAGTAAACCTGGTCATTCATTTTGTGCTGGAGGAGAGGTAGCCTGAACTAAGGAAAAACATGGACGCATGGGCAGGCAGCTGGCATGGCCGGTGTGTCAGGAGTCCAGAAGGAAACTAGATCAGAGCTCAACTGTATATCTGACAAAGGTCTAACATCTAGGATATGCAAGGAACTCAAACGTGCCGAAAAGAAAAAACAAACAGCCCCAGTACAAAGTGGGCAAAAGATATGAATAGACACTTCTCAAAAGAAGACATACGAGCAGCCAACAGATACATGAAAAATTGTTCAACCTCACTAGTCATCAAAGAAATGCAAATTAAAACCTTACTGAGATACCACCTAACTCTAGTCAGGATGACCATCATCAATAACTCAAAAACAAACAAACAAAAAAACAGATGCTGGAGAGGATGTGAGGAAAAGGGAACATTTCTACACTGTTGGTGAGAGTGTCAACTAGTACAGCCTCTGTGGAAGAGTATGGTGATTTCTAAAAGATCTAAAAATCAGCCTCCCATATGACCCTGCAATCCTGGGGGAATATACCAAAGGAACTCAAATGACTCTATGAAAAAGATACCTACTGCACATGCATGTTTATTGCAGCATAATTCACAATAACAAAAACATGGAACCAACCATGCTGCCCATCGAAAGAGGACTGTATAAAAAAAAATGTACATGAACACAACGGAATATTATGCAGCCATAAAGAAGGACAAAATCATGAGCTCCACAGCAACTTGGATGGATTTGGAGTCTATAATACTGAGTGATCTATCACAGAAACAAATAACTGAGTACCAGATGTTTTCACTCGTAAGTGAACCCTGAACAATTATCAAAATACTCCAAGAAAGGGATTGGCAGTAGTGAGAAACTGCCAGGGAAGGTGAGGTCACACCTCATCAACAAGAATACCTGCATAATGAACATTTGTCTACCTAACCTTGAATTTTACCCCCATCTTTAAAATCAAAAATAAAATAAAAAAGATCAGGGCTCAAGTGGTCTAGAGAAGAGACATGAGGATGGGGCCCAGGCTAGTTGGCAGGGATGAGACCTTCTTGTGACTGCAGGTTATTGCCTATGACAGCATTCATTATGAAAGTAGCGCCTAATAACCAAACAGATAAAACGACTTGGTCAGTTTCTGTCACAGTAAAGGAAAATGGGAATATTCTTTTTTTTTCTAATTTTAGAGTTGTCAGGTATAAGTGAGGATTTACTACAGAAGGTTACAAGTGAAGTTTGGGCCTGGCTAACCCCCTCCCCTCTTGATAGTGGACCACGCACACAGTGTGGTATCATACCCCCACCTGTTTCCTCCCTTCCTCTCCTAACAATGTCCAGCATCTGACGATCCTACCCTTGTGCTCATGTGAACAGCAATCAGGACCTGCGTATGAGTGAGAACACGCAGTATTCAGTTATTTGTTTCTGAAATGGTTCACTTAGAGTGGTAACCTCCAGTTGTATCCAAGATTTTTGTTCTTCTTTATGGCTGCATGCTATTCCACCATGTGTATGTGCCACATAGAAAATGGAAACACTCTTAACCTCTAAATCCTGCTAAACACGTTGTTTTTCAGCCTAAGTTGGACTCTTCATGACGCCTTGTAGCTATATTCCATTTTACAATTTCCTTGGACTTGCTCCAGTTCATTTTGCACTCTAGATATAGAGATCTGCAAATCCCAGCCCTCTTATTTAGAACACTTAGAGATCTTGTAAAAGCCACAATGTGAGCTTCAAAGCCTAGCACACCTAGCCCTTGTCCCTTTATTTACAAGCTAAATATCCTTGAGCCCACTGGCTTACCTCTTTGGAACCTAGGATGCTTATGCCCACATGTAAGTAGTTATGAGGACTAAATGAAATAATGTTTCTAAAAGACTTGGTGCAGTGCCTGTCACACAGCTGGTTCCAAATAAGAATGAGATGCTTCCCCCTGTAGTCAGAACTCTGCAGTCAACCTCTCTGGCCCTTGTTATCCATCTGGAACGCTTTCTCAACTTTGATCAGACTCCCAGATACCTTTTTTGTCTTCGTGTATTTGGACTGCTTTAACAAAGCGTTATCAACCGGGTAGTTTGTGAACAAGAAGATTGTATTTCTCACAGTTCTAGAGACTGTGAAGTCCAAGATTCAGGTGCTGACAGACTCGGTGTCTGGTGAGGGCCCACCTTCTGGTTGATAGAGGGCATCTTCTTATTGTGTCCTTACATGATGAAAGAGGCAAGGCAGTTCTCCAGGGCCACAGAGGAATCCCCCTGAGTGCCTGCTAACCATGCCTCTTTTCATAAGTTTTAGATTCAGGGGGTGTACATGCCTGTTCGTTACATGGGCATATTGTGAGCTGCTGGGAATTGGGTCTCAAGTGGCTTATGCCCCACATAGAGAACATTGTGTCCAATAGGTATTTTCTGAACCCTAATGTCCCTCCCCATTTCCCCTTTATTGGGGTCCCCAGTGCTGTTATTTCCATCTTTGTGACAGTTTATAGCTCCCACATGAGGGACAACAGGTGGTGTTTGACTTTCTGTTTCTGAGTCAGTTCACTTAGGATGATGGTCTCTAGTTTCATCCATATTGCTGCAAAGGACAGGATTTCATTTTTTTAAAACAGAGATGTGGGGGTACAACTGAGGACTAACTACATAGGTCAGCTGCATATAGGTGAAGTTTGGGCTTCCAGTGGACCCTACTTCCCCTGGTAGTGAGCCTGGTTGCCACGTGCCTCACCCCTCCTCCTTCCTTTCCCTTGCAGTGTTCGGTGACTGCTGATCTTGCCCTTGCATTTATGTGATTACCAATCATCAGCTAAATGCAAATCAAAACTAAAATGAGGTACCACCTAACTCTGGTAAGGTCAGCTATCTTTAATAAGTCAAAAAAACAGCATGTGCTGACATGGGCGGAGTGAAAAGGGAATGCTCCTACATGGTTGGAGGGAGTGCAAATGAGTTGAACCTCTGTGGAAAGCAGTGTGGTGATTCCTAAGAGAACTAAAAATTGACGTCTCATATGATCTATCAATCCCCCTCCTGGGAATATACCCAGAAGAACATAAATCATTCTGCAAAAAAGACATCTGCACACGCATGTTTAGTGCTGCACCACTCATAATAGCTAAAGCATGAAACTAGCCATCTTGTCCATCAAAAGTGAACTGGTTAAAGAAAATGTGGTACACATACCCGATGGTGTATTATGCAGCCATAAAGAAGAACAAAATTGTGAACCTCACAGCAAATAGGATGGAGTTAAAAACCATCATACTATGTGGTCTATCACAAAGAACTGAATATCAGGCCTCTTCTAGAAAGGCATTAATTCTCTCCATGAAGACTCCATCCTCGTGACCCGGTCACCTCTCAAAGGCCCCAACTTCTAATACCCTAATACCTTGGGAGTTAGGATTTCAACCCATGAATTTTGAGGGCACGTAAATATTCAGACCATGGAACTTTTAAAAATGATTTTACACCCAGACTGGAAAAGAGATTTCACCTTCAAGCTATTTCCAATCCCCTGGTGATAACTATCAAAGGGGCTATGCTGAGACATGTTTTGAGGAGGCATCCACGGACTGGTGCCCCACAACTTTGATTTGCACCTCATTTTCCCCTATAACTCTCCAGAGCACGTTTAACAAGCCTGAGAGTAAAGGCACTCTGAAATCTGCTGGCCTAGAGCAACTGTTACAAGCGTACAACAAAGCGAACTTACTTAATGAGAAGTCAAAAAGATATATATATATATATATATATATATATATATATATATATATATATATATATAATTTAACAAAGCAATTAAACACATTATCCAAGACTGTGCCACCTGGGCTCCTGTGGCCGAAAACAACCTAATACCATCATTACAATTACGAACCCACCGTTGGCCCCCAGATGTGGGTTAATAAGGAAATGCTAATGCAGAAAGACACAACAGCTCAAAAATGTAGAGGGAGAGGATAATAATGATTGATGAATATATCCTTTGCCACAAGCCACATCCTGCAAATTAACAACACTAGAGGTAACTTATTGTTAGAGCTATCCACACAGCATTGATTTATTTGTTTAATTTCCCTATAAGTGGGAACGCAGTCAAAAAAAGTAGACCAGAAACAGGAAGAAGAGTTTGAGTTGGAGTCTAGCTTTAACTCTACTGCTAACTCGTAATACTGGATGAAAATCATCTCGCTGATAAGCAAAAAATATGAAAACTCTTTTCTCATGGGACTAGCCTTCCCACTAGATCTGGACAAGTCACATAACCTCTCCTTCCTAGGGTATCATCTCTCCTTAAAGGTGGAGAAAGCGGTAAAAGAGAAAGAAGTATGGGAAGTAAGAGGAGTGATCATTTCTAAAAGTTGATGCTGACAATGCATCTGACAAAAATCTTTAGGCAAATGTAGAAACAAAGAGAAAATCAAAACAAAGCCAGTGAACAGTTAGCAAGTGGAATAGGTTTCACAAACTGTGAGTCAACAAATATGATGAAATAACTATTATTTGGGCCCCAAACTATACTGTCTACTGAGGGGAATACAAGACAGAATGCTTGTTCTATTAATTATTTAGTCTCAATCCACCTTCACAAAAACCTTATGAGGTAGATACTCAGAAATGAGTGAGGTTAGTTTTAGGGCAATTTCACCACGCACTAGAGTGCTTTGGCGATCACAGAAGCCCTTACTCAAACCCTCCATCAATGAGTCTTCCTGGTCTAAAGTCCTGGGACCGAGAGGACAGTAACAGCATGATCTCCAAGTGCCATGCAAGGTCCTAAATCCTCTCTGTTGTCAGTGTCAGCTTCATCCTATATTTGTACCTTCTGATGTTGACACGAGATGGGTCACAGTGACATTCTGAGCAACATGTTTCCTTGACCCTGTCTGCATGAGGAAGAACCCTCCCTCCTCCTGGGCATGGATGACCTATCTTCCCTTCAAGCTGACTAGGACTACTTAGGTCATATGATAACCCCTGTCAATAACTGTTGCTAAGGGGTGTATGCTCTGAAATGCTAAAGCCAATAAGGGCCCTTCCTAGAGCTGAGAGTGGTATTACTTCCTCTGAGTCATGAGAGCGAAGGATGCGCATGTGAACCAAACTTGAATCCCAAGCTTGTTGGAGGAAGGAAGGGGTGTGAAGGCTAAACAGGCAGCCAGCAAGTCTACTACATTTCCCCAAAGTAAAATGGTTGTAAGGGGCGGAGCCAGCATCCCACCAGTTAAATATCTTATAAAACCAGAGACTAATTTCTGCGTCGTAGAAAACCACTTGCCGAATTACCAAATCACCTCACAATCTAACAATTAGTTTTTATAAGTACATGCTCAGAGTTGCATCAGAGTTGCTTAATAACCATATTTGCCTAATAAAAACATTGTCACCAGTCTGAAGAATAGTGAATGTATCAAAATAATGAAATTCAACATTTGAAGTCCAGGAAGTCAAAGAATATTCAAGGCATATGAATGCTATACCCATAAAAGTCATTTCTACTGAAGGAGCGTCAACCGTGTTATAAATATACGATAACAATTATCTGTACAATAATAAAC
Source organism: Carlito syrichta (assembly GCF_000164805.1). NCBI lineage: Eukaryota > Metazoa > Chordata > Mammalia > Primates > Tarsiidae > Carlito > Carlito syrichta. Next base: position 557,197 of record NW_007258794.1, read on the forward strand.
ATTGATGTATTTTTAGTCCATATTATTATTATTGATATTTGTCCATGGGAAAACAACACTATTGTACTTAAAAACGGCAAAACATATAGAAGGCAATTATAATTTTTTAAATGGTTAGTTGTAAACAAAACATCTCGGCCAGGTAAGCCTTCTCTAATTTCTTCTGGCAGCTACTGATAATGGTCTGTAAATAATGCTGTTCCAGTGTCTGGTGTCTCTAAAATATTTAACTCTGGAACAAACATGAGCTGGGTGAGTACTGATCTCTTTTTAGTTGAGAGACTGATCCCAAAATATTCACTCCTCATGTTGGGTTTTACCAATGCCATAGAGATAAATAACTTCTTTTCACAAAGAGTTTCCCCCCAATTCCATGGGGGAAAAGCATGGATAGTGACAGCCCAGGATAGCACATCTACCTAGGGGCTTAGCTCCAGTTTACTATGCAGAAGGAAATACGCCAGGCAATTCAACTTCTGGAGCACCTCCCAATCCTACCTCTGCTTGGGGTTATTACCATAAACCAGCTACACCCAGCGAAGCCACAATGCCTAAGCGTCCTCTCCACCTGTGGTAAACAGAATTCCTTCCTACTTTCTATCTCTGCGTAGGTGCTCAGTAAGACTTTGGTAAATGAAAGATTTTAATGTATAATATAGATTTTTTAATTGAATTGAAAAGCCGAAACGAGACATTCAGAAATAGAGGATGGGCAGGTTTATAGCCGTCTTTCATGTTTCTACAATAGTCCTCTTTTTTATTCCTTTTGCCCCTGTTCTTGGCCAGTCTTATCACCTTCATCTGAAGTGCCACGGACGCTGGACGCTTGCCCTTCTCATCTCAAATTGAACTGCAAGTTTAATTTTGTAAACTTCTCCTCTCCCGTTACCTCCCTGCACAGAAACCTTCATTGTTGTGCACTCCTGTTGCCTGAAAAAGACACTCTCAAGCAAGGATTAGGAACTTTGCTCCATAAAGCATCTTATCCTAGGCTTTGGGGGCCAGATGGTCTTTGTCGCAACTACTCAACTCTGTCCTCTGCCGTTGTAGAGCTCACGGTCATAGACAATACATAAACAAAGGAGTGGACTATGTCCAAACAAAACATTTATGAACACTGAAATTTGAATTTCATATCATGTTCATGTTATTCTACTTTTGATGTTTGTCCAACTGTTTAAAATTGTAAAAACCATCTTAGGTCATCAACACTAAAACAGGTGGGAGGCTGAAACTGACCTGTGGGCTATAGTTTACCGTCTTCCAGGTCTAAAGTCCTGTATTCCAACATTCAAATTTATCCACATACACAATCCAGCCACCTCTTCAGTAATAAATCTCTCTGTTCCCAATGTACCATCAACATTCTACAGCTCCTGATAAATCAAGTCACTCTTTCTCCAGGTCATACTGTGTACTTTCCCTTCCAGGCTCTTTTGATAATGTTCATTTTTATGTGCTTTTTTTTTTCTTTCCCAATCCAGCTTCCAAGACTCAGTTTAAGTGTCAGTTCTTTCATGAAAATTTTCCTTGTAAGAATTTCTTTTCCTTCATAATAGATATTTCCGCCTAGCTCTGTGTTAAGCAATTTGCATACTTTTTGCCCTTTAACCCCTAGACTGAAAAATAGGTGTCATTAAAACCATTTTACAAATAAGAAGTTGAAATTCAGGATGATTATGCACCCATGTCATAATAAATGGCCAAACCAGGATTCTAATGCAGATATTTTGAACCCCAAAACCCATACACTGTCTTTTAAACTCCAAATACACCACACACATTAGCATTTTATTTGTACTTCTTTTATGATGCTAATTTCATTTCTTTCCACTATTAGAGTTATTTGTGTGAATGTCTCCATCTCTTTTCTGCAGTCTGGAATTCTCTAAGGCACAGTCCCTGTCTTATTCTTATTTGTATCCTCAGAGGGATTTGCATAAAAGAGGTGCTTAATACAACTTTGATGAGAGAATGAGCACCATTCAATACATACTTGTAGCAATGAATTCTTATTATTAACTTTTGGAATCGATTTCCTGTAATCACTACCCTTGATGATAGAGAATGAGCCTTGTTTTAATATTATTTCAGAAGGCAAACCCAAGATAAACAGAAAGTCAGACCTGGTTCCTATCAGTATGTATGGAAAGAATTTATTTTTCTCAAGTCAAAACAAGACAGCTTCGAATATACAATGCATTTGGTCAATTGTTTGGGATTTTAGCATCTTTTTTTGGAAAAAGAAAAGACCAGAATTGTTGGTGTGTTAATGAGTTCCATCAGCATGTGAGCTGTCAGGTTGGCATGATATTTTATGGGCTTTATAGAGTCTTTGACATCAGCAACAACTGGCACTGTTGGTTGGTGGGCACAAAACCTACTTTCAGCCCGGTTTATGACAGGGACAGCCTCTATCTCTATTGGGCACTTGGGTCATTTAGAATGGAACTTTTGTCTGGTTGTGGTATTTGACAACCGTGTCAGACAGAGCAATCAACAGCTGCCATACTTCTGCAATTCAGTTTGCCAAATCGAAAGAGTGACTGATTCTCCCGTCTTCTGAGGTTAAGTCTGACAAATCTTTTCCTCCTCTAGATGTGATACCTGTTGGATTGTTAAGTAAAGGATTTAATGCACTGAGGAACAGCATGGCATCGTGGTGCAGAGCCTGAGTTTTGGATCCAAGAACTACCATTCACTCACTGTGTGACTTTCTGTGTGTCCTATCAGAAAACTTTTATTTTTGTTGCTTTTAAAATGAAGAAAACTAATATCCTTCTCCACAGAATTTTAAATAAGGGAGATAGCATTTACAACATTCCTAGAACACACTAGATACTCAACCGAAGTGACTTCCTTCTCTCCGTCTTATGATATTATTTTTGTGGCAAAAAAGACTAGCCCTAGTTCATAGATGAGCTGTGTAACAACAGGGTATTGTTGTTTTGTTTTGCTTCGCATTGTTGAGCTGCTGTCTCAGGAATGTAGCTGAAATTTGACTCATGAATCATGTCACAATGAGAGTCTATTCTACATGAGTAATGAGTCTAAAAGTTAAGACCCAAGATTTGAAACTGGTACAATGAGAGCAGAGAATAAGTCGTGCAATGGATACGTTGGAAGTCTCTGACTTACAAACACAAGCAACAGACACGAAGATCAGCAGTGAGAGAACCATGGTACACTGGTGCCCATGGTCCAGGGACCCCACGAGTCAGGGCTGAAAAGCAGCTGTCTTCCCCTAATGGTGCCTCAGTGATAGAGATGGAAATCTATTCCCTGAACTGTTTTTGGCTTTTGTTTTGTTCTGTTTTTTTTCCTAACACAATCTCCGGTCTCTCCCTTTCAGGATAAATCGCACAAACCATACCGTTCCCTTTTTCCTCTCAACTTTTCACTTCTAGTAGTAGCTATGTTAATATCGCCCCCCCCCCCCAGGTAAATGTTTTCTTCTAACTATATGCATTCCCCTTTGCAAATTTTGTCCACTCCCTTTCATATTTTATTCATCTATTTTAAGAACCTCTGTCTCCATTCCCACCTTATTACTTTCCTGAGCATCCAAGCAACCTAACATTTTGGGCTTTTTACAAGAGTTGATCTTTCAAAAGAAACAAAAGGAAATCTCTAAATCTTGTAGGAAAAGAAGTATAACTTGTAAGTGTCCTCAACATCTGAAACTCATAAATTTGCCCAGAATTTCTCTTTAGAAATCCCATCCTTTATAATTGTACAAGTTTATTATTCAGATCAATGAATTCAATTATTCAAACAAAATTGTATTTCTTCATCAAGACTGATATCTTTTGGTATTATTTGTTTGTTATATCTTTAAATTAGCTGATTTGTCTTTGCAGCTATAACATTTCTGTTTATATTATTTTTAGGCAGGCTTATGGTCTAAATAAGATACTTAACCACCATTCAAAATAATATTGACATAGGAACAAGGTGTTAAATTTTAATGACTCATGCACAATTACATTTTGGGGATACAATTCAGTTGAAAGATAGTTGTTAGTTAGATGCAAGTTGGTTTTAGAAAATGCAGAGCTCACTTGATATAGTGTAAATCATATAGTTTGTTGTTTTGCTTATTTCTTGAAAAATGTTTGCAATGGTTGTCATACACTTATACTGCTGGAATTTTCAACAACTTGAAGTCCTCCGGAAGCACACAGGGCATACCTTCACTGACACTAGCTTACACAGTTGTTCACAGTTAATAGGATTTGTGGCCTATGAGTGGACTTTCAACAGCTGGAGTTTGGTGAGTGTGTTTGGTCTTCCTCTTGAGTCTTTCTGCCAGCCATCAGATCTCTAGAAACTAGTCTGTGAAAAAATGTGGCCAGGTAGTCAAATGTTTATTCATAAAGCAGCCAAGAGTTACTTCACAAACTCTGCAAGTTTGATAACGTCTCTGCCTTCTGTTCTCAAATATACTCTGACAAATACAAGAGTCTCTTGAGGTGGGTCCACAAAATTCTAGAGATTCAGCCAACCCCCCAGCAGGGATGAGGGAATGGAATCCTGAATAAGGGGTTACACAGAGGGTTGAACAGAATTCCCAAGGCCACGGTTTCATTCTAGTAATTTCACCAATAGTCTTTATAATGTGGTCATGCCATGACAAGAAGACCTTGAAATCCATCTGGCCAATCCATGTATCTTGAACCCACTCATTTCACCAATCTAAAAACCATGGCTTACATCTATGAGATGAATTAACAGACTCTCTAATGTTGGCCATTTATAAATAAGGTTGAATCCTTCCTTGTAAATCACTCTACTGAGGTTTGATTGACATACATATATTTATAATTACACAGCTTGACAAGTTTGGAGATAAGTATACACCCGTGAAACCACCACTGCCACAAGCATTTCCTTCTAATAACACCACTAACCTATGGTCTCCCAATCAGTCTTTCAAAGGCTAACTAACTCAGAATATGTATTGCCAAGAAGGATGCTTTGAGTGTTAACTAGATAGAATGAGATTAAAACACACATGCATGCCAAATTAAAGGTAATCATGACATTTGACAATTCCAAACTCCAAAGCATTAATTCTACCTCCTGTAGATTATCTTTTCATCCAAAGGGTCTTACGCAGATGCAAGCATAAGAAATGAGAGCAGGATGGTACAGTAAACATAGCATGAGAGCCAAGTCCTAGAAACTAATAAAAGACTTTGTTGCCATTTTATGGTGGGGAAATGTTGAAGTTTTTAAATGAGAAAGAACTTTAAAAAATGTCTAAAATTTAGTATCTCTGAAAGGGCATAAGAGAAAGAGCCAAGGACTGGATCTCATAGCAAGCATGGAAAAGAAGAATATTTCATTTAAATGGTCTGTAATTAAGAAAGAGATATGAAAACCTATTTTCATGCCATGTAATATTCTTTTGAAAAGGAGTGATGTCTAGCTGGGTGTGGTGGCACATGCCTGTGGTCCCAGTTACTTGGGAGGCTGAGACAGCAGGATCACTTGAGCCCAGGAGTTTGAGTCCATCCTGGGCAATATAGCCAGACCTTGTCTCTTAAAAAGAAAAAAAGTGAGTGCTGTTTGCCTGTTAAGAAAATCAGGCCAGGCACAGTGGCTCATGCCTATAATCTCAGCACTTTGGGAGGCGGAGGTGAGAGGACTGCCTGAGCCAAGGGGTTCAAGACCAGCCTAGACTTGGTGAGAATAAAAAAAAGAATCAAAACATTGGTAACATGTGTCTGTAGTTTCAGCTACTTGGAAAGCTGAGACAGAAGGATTGTCTAAGCTTAGCAGGTCAAAGCTGTGGTAGCCATGATCATGCCACTGAATTCCAGCCTTGGTGACAGAGTGAGACTCCAATTCAAAAAAAAAAAAAAGAAAAGTAAAAGAAAGAAAGAAAAAGAATGAAAGACAGAAAGAGAAAATCAAATATGTGAGTGACCATATATAACATGCATCTATATTGACATATTTGTTTTTATTTTGCCAGTAGAATTTTTTTTTTTTTTTTGAGTTGCAGTCTCACTCTGTCGCCCAGACTGGAGTGCAGTAGCCGCTCCCGGCC
>NW_007258794.1:563468-577783 GCF_000164805.1 Carlito syrichta
ACTCACCTCAGCCTCCCAAAGGCACAGGATTACAGGCTGAGCCACCGAGCCCGGCTGCCAGTAGAATTTATACTTCTAGTTTTTAAGATGCCAACTTAAGATTGGGTCATTCAAGTAATGTCAAGTGCCAGCAGGGGAAATTAGTATCTATGCTTAGTATCCCATAATCCCCCAAATTGGCTTAGGATACCTGTGGTTTATCAGAAATAAAACCATCATGGTTTCATTTTTACTGATTAAAAAAAGTATTTGATTGGCAAAGAAACTTAGACATCAAACGCAATTTAATTATTAACATGCATTTAAATAAATTATAAATATTTAATCAGTAATAATTAGTTTTAGATCCAACCTATAAAGCAATTAGGAACCTTTCTGTTAGCTGCACAGTCTGAGATCCAGGCAGGAAAAGCATTACTTTTGTAAGACCGGGTGCTGGTTACTCTGTTTTTAAATTGGGCACTGCCAGGGCTTCAAAAGAACAAAGTCCATTTAATTACCACCCAATTCTCGAGCATTCTCTGCATCAGCACAGCCAAAGTCAGTCCCACCTAAGCGTGAACCCCTCCAATACCAGGGATTTCGATTTATCTCAAGGTCTCCCATTCAATCTTTCACGGGCTCTGGCTATTCTAAAATCCTTCTCATGTGCTTCTGTTCTGCACACATCTACTGAGGGACTGTTACTCTCAGGTACTGTCGGCTCTGGGACCTGGCATGACACAAATGGCACGAGTCCTTTTGTCCTCATAGGATCTACATTATACATGGGAAGATGATAGAGACAGAGCGTTAATTACCTAGTCTGGGTCGGAACAGATACGACCTACTGAACATGAACAAAACAGGGCTGGATGACAGGGAGAACTCCTGTGTTGAGTGAGTTCCTGCAGAAGGCAAGTGGGTAACTTGGGGAGAGTCAGGATGGGCACAGGAAGCGGTGAATACCAAGGTCCCCAGGGAGGAAGTGTGCCCGGGGTACTTAAGAAGTGCCAGGATGCACATGCGACCAGGGCAGGGCCAGTGAGCAGGGAGAAGGACATGAGGCCACAGAGGCAGCGGGGTGGGATGGGAACAAACATGACGGGACGGCCATGGTACTTATCAGTCTGAGGAATATGAACAGCAGAAGCAGGGCCCAAACCAAGATAGCTCCACGGGACAGACCTCCAGCTGATGAAAATACGCCTTCACTTGTGCAGAATCTTTTCTTCCTAAGATTCAACAGATCTGCAGAATTCATTCTTGCTCTTCACATCACTGGGTGGTGCAGGCCCTCGGGATGCAGTTGGCCTGCCTTTGTGTGGGATTCAGGCTGTCAGCTTCCTCTCTCCGTGTGGGGCCTCCAAAGGGTAGGCCAATTAGTTAACAAAGAGCAGACCTTCCGTTGAGGACTAATGCGCTCCACACAGTCTTTGATGGCCCCCAAGGGAACACTTATTCAGGCCTGTAATGGCTGTCTGTTTATTTGTGCATCTCCTGAAATAGAGGGGGAGTTTCTTAAGAGCAATGACTCTTAGTTAGTTGCGTTCTTGTCACAGTTGTCACCTGGAGCCTCTAATCCAGTTGACTCACTTATGGGTGAATAGTCTCCTCACCTACAGTGGATGTTGGTTGAATATTTATAGATGAAAAAGCAACTTGCCCAAGGACACAAAGCTAGAACACAGAAGAGCTGGGATGTGACGCCAAGCAAGCTGTGTGTCGAAAAGCTCAGACTCTGACACACTACAGCACATCCCACCAGAATTGTTACTTGGGTCTCTTTTCCATCGTCTCCGCTAGACTCTGAACCACTCTGGGCCAACAGCCATGTTCTATGCATCACTGCATCTACCATATCTAGCTTGATTCCTGGCAAAAAGGGAAGTCACTGGACAGATGGAGTTTGAGAAAGTTTTGTTTAATTTTTAAATTCACCTAGCTTGTTGAATAAGTCTAGCTGAGGCCACAACTGAAGGCGTTTGAGGGAAAGTTGGATTTCATATCTATCGATCAGCACCAGAGCAGATTACAGGGGACGTATCAGCATGTCATTGGGGTGGGACAGGATTATTCTCCACTCCCTATAAACACCAGCACACACAGGCCACCACCCAGGACTTTCCTGGGCCTGTGGGATTCTCTCATGATTCTCTTGTGAATCATTTGTGAATCAGTTGACTCCGAGGTCATTTAGGAAGCAAGGGAGATAATCCCATCCAGATGAATCCCCCCGACAAGATAGATATCTCAAAGGACACATAAGTGATAGATTTGGACAGAGCTGGTGGAGCAGTGAAGTGGTTTGTGTTTTTAGAGGACAGAACAATGGCTTTTTGGTTGATCTCATCACTTCACATTAAGCGACAAATCAATGCAGCAAAGCACAAAAAGCCCAGGCAGCTCTTGGAATCAGAGAGACTAACTCGGTTTCTGGATCATCTGCTCACTGCCATGTGAACTTCAGACTTTTAAACTCTCATTTACCTCAGTTTCCTTTTCTGTAAAGCAGGGTAAAACCTTTCCCCTTCTTGCCTCCAATGGTTCCCGTAAGAATTCAGTGGATTCAAGTACCAGGCATTGATGTGACCCACAAGCCTGCCTTCTGAGATGTAATCAAAATGCAATCCTATTTTTGTTTTCCACAGCCTTATTAAATGTATTGCGTGGGGCTGGCTGTGCTATCTGTGGATGAAAATTCAATCAGCCCAAATCAGTGTCAGTTCAATCCCTGAAAGAGTCTAGTGTCTATAATCACAGTCAGGCTTTATCCAAAAGCAAAACCTCTCAGCACTCCCACAGTTCGGACCTGTGTCATGAGGTCCCCCAAACCACCCCCAGTTTTGATGGTTTGCTAGGAAGGCCTACAGGATTTAGCATGTCATGAAACTTACAGCAAAAAGAAATGAAACAAAATCAGCAAAGAAAAGGAATATGGGGCAAAGTCTGGGAGAAATTAGATGCCAAGTCCCACAATTCTCCCTTAGTAAAGCCACACAGGATGAACTCAAGTTACCCAACAATGAACTGTGACAACATGTGTGAAAGGTTGCCAACCAGGGAGGCTCAGCACCCAGGGTTTCATTGGAGGCTTATTATTATAAGCACCCCCTGGTTAACCATACTAGAATTCCCAGAAGGAAAGCAGGGATTCAACAAAAAACATGTTGTTTGTGGAAACAGGCCAGCTGCAGTGGCTCACATCTGTAATCCCAGTACTTTGGGAGGTCAGGGCAGGAGGATTTCTTGAGCCCAGGAGTCCGAAACCCGGACTCTGTTATCTTCAACTTTTCTTCCCGCTCCATTGTGCTGGCTGCCATGCTGAGATCTTTTGTTCTCATCCTGCACCCCTGTGAGTAGGGACTATAGGAGTCTGAGTATTTGTGGAAGCCATGTCCACCCAAAACTGTTAGCAAGCATGTAAACTGTGGCACAGATGTGACCTTGAACCACATTACCATGTTCCAACCCAGGCTAAATGGATCCACAGATCAACTTCTCATTTGGTTAGTGGTTCTCAGTGGAGAGAGGGTTTAGCGTTGTCTCTCCAGGGGACTTTGTCACGACTGTGGGAATGGGGCTACTGGCATCTAGTACAGGCCAAGGATGCTGCTAAACGTCCTTCAGTGTTTGGGATGCCCACCACAGCGAAGAATCCCAAATGTCAGTAATGCTGAGACGGAGGAATCTTGCTGTCTGGATCTCGAAAACACGCCCCCAGTCACTAAAACACCATCGGCACCTATAGGAAGTATGAAAAGGGGAAACGTCAGAAAGGAAATACCTGTAGACTCTGGTCCTGAAGCACTCGAGCTAGAATGTCTTACTTTTGAAAATTCTGCACACTATTCACACAGCAAAAACATGGAAACAGCCGTGCTGCCCATCAAAAGAGGACTGGATAAAAAAAACGGGTCACATATACACGGCAGAATATTGTGCAACCATAAAGAAAGACAAAATATGGGGAGGGAGATGGGATTAACAGTAGCAAATATCTGTCTGGGGATGGGGAAACACGTCTTATCAACAGGGTGCCTGAATGAAATTGTTTGCCTAACCCTTACTGTACCCCACAAAACCATAATAAAAAATATTTTTTAAAAAAAGAAGGACAAAATTATGAACATCGCAGCAACTTGGATGGACTCAGTGATCGATCACAGAAAAGAAGAATGGAGTACCACATGTTCTCACTCATAAGCGGACCCCGAACCATGGGCATATTACTATAGGAAAGGGATTGGCAGTAGCAGAACACCACCAGGCAAGAGAGGGTTGGCATACTTCATCAATAAGGGTGCCAAATCTCAAACCAGGTGAAGTGGGGACCAAAGTGAGGCCCAAACTTTATCTATGCAATGGTCATTTTTATACCGAGCCCTGAATTGTACTCTACACCTTTAAAATAAAAACAAAAGAAAATGGGGGAAAAAAAGAAAGTTCTGCAAAAACATAGGAGCATATAATCGCATTGCCAGTGCTCTCCTGGGGCTTTGGAAGGGGCCCAGCAATTGCACGGTCCGAAAGCTTTAGCTTCATCAGGTTCACAGTAAATCCACCCCTGCTAATATATCTTACCTTCCCATCCTTGCCGCAGCAGAGACTGCAGGGGTCCAAGGTTAGCATCCTATTAAACATGGTACAAAAGCAAACTTAAAAAAAAGTGTACTTTTTAAATGTGCCTTAAAACTTCTTTTAAAAATGAGTTCTCAATTTTGTCAAGTCTAAAGCCTAAGGAAGCCAGAAACTGGTCATTGGCAGGCTGGAACCTGGCCTATAGACATGGTTTGTTGACTGTCCCAGGATTTCAGTGTTTTAATGAATAGCTGGCTCTTAGAAATATATGTTGTAGAATCCCAGATGCCAGACTCTGACTGAAAAGTTCAGCAGCACTAGACTCCCACTACCATCTGGCAACAGGTTGAGCTGGTATTTGTGGTCTTTTTTTTTTTTCAGTTTGCCTAGGGCCCATCCGGCAAATCTCCTATACTCCCTGCTTGGTCCTCTAGGTATTTGAAGCTGCAAGACTGCTTCTGTAGTATCAGTGAACTACAAAGAGCTGTGAAAATTGTCAATACCAATATTGCTGTTTACATTTCTGTTCTCCCATCTTGCCTCTTCTGGATGCTGGACAAACACTTCCTTATTTATCATGGGTCATTTTTCATTTTGGGGAGTGTCAGAAGGTCTGTACTTTAATGAAAGTCACAAAGATTATTCCATTTGTCACATGTTGGGCCTTCTAAGAAAAAGCAAAGGGCAAAGGGGGGAAAATGTGTCCTTTCTGTTCAGTTCAGCAGGGTTGACCAAAAGGTGACAGGCCTCAAAGACACAATCTGCAGTAAATTGCTGCAGGAACACCGTATTTTGAAAAGGCCGTGAGTTAAAATGCCATATTGATTTTAAATCCCAAAAGGCTAATTAATCTTGTGGAAATTTAATGAGAAAAAAAAAAAAAGACAAGAAATAATCATTGCAACATGTCTAAAATTAAGAATTTGAATGTATTTCTCATTTGAGACAGGGAGCTGCTACTCATTGCCACTTAGCAAAGTATGTGAGTGGGCCCCTTTTGAAGCCAGGTCTTCAGACACCATCCATAAACAACCTGTGAATCTCGGGAAGGCTTGGGGAGTGTGTTAGACGTCAGGCATCAGAAGAGGTAAAAATGTTTTGAGCAGCCTTTATTCTAGAATCCTGGACTTTGTCCTATGGGTCTTTTTCCTAGACATCCAATTTCTTACTTAATTGGAGGACATCGAATCCAGTTTTCTTGTTTTTCATTGAAGGAACTGAGACCCAGAGTTCTTTAGCGATTGCCTGTGAGGTTTAATCAGATGAATCAGCTGGTCTGGACTCTGGCGTCCAGATGTGTGGTGAAACATTAACCTGGATGCTTCTGTGGGAGTGTTTTTAGATGAGATTAACATTTAAATCTGTGCACTGAACTGCACTTTGAGTAAAGCAAATTGCTCTCCATGATGTAGGTGGGCTGCATCCAATCAGTTGAAGGTCAGAATAGGACAAGAGACTGACCACCCCTGAGCAAGAGGGAATTCTGCTGCAGACAGCCTTCAAACTTGAACTGCAGCTGGGCATGGTGACTATAATCTCAGCACTTCGGAAGGTCAAGGAGGAAGGATTTCTGGGGGTCAGAATTTTGAGATCAGTTGGGCAACAAGTGAGACACCGTTTGTTAAAAAAAAAATAGAAAAAATACAAAAGAGTTAGGACTTTGCTTTGGCTTTATCTTTGACTTTCTATTTTTCTTGAAAAGAGAGAAAACTTAGTCAGGCATGGTAGTGTGAGCCCGTAGTTCCAGCTACTTGAGAAACTGAGGCAGGAAGATTATCTAAGTTGAGAAGTTCAGGGTTTCAGTGAGCTGTGATCATGCCACTGCACTTCAGTCTGGGTGACAGAGTAAAATCCTGTCTTTAAAAAATACAAGAAAAACTTGAGCTATAGCATTGACTCGTTCCTAGTTTCCAGCCTCCAACCCACTCTGCACATTTTGAACTTGTCAGCCTCCATAATCTCATGAGCCAATTCCTTAAAACAAAGGTCTTTCTATATAGGTATACTTCTTTTTATTGTCCTTCACTTTATTGCACTTCCTAGATGTCTAATTTTTTTTTTACAAATTGAAGGTTTGTGGCAACCCTATGCTGAGCAAGTCAATCAGAGCCATTTTTCTGCAGTAGACACTCATCTCCTGTCTCTGTGTCATATTTTGGTAATCTTAGTAGTATTCCAAACTCTATTATTATTATCATATCTGTTACAGTAATGTGATCAGTGATCTTTGATTTTATATATCTATATTAAAGATGTGGGTACAATTCAGAATTATGTATACAAGTGGACATTGTACAGGTAAAATCTGGGCTTCCATTGAGTCCCCACTTTGCCTGGTTTGAGATCAGATACTGTTATTGATGTTGTGGTTCCCCCCCACACACACCCCAGCTATTGCTATTGCCAATCCCTTTCCTATAATATTATGGTGAATGTTCAGGGTCTGCTTCTGAGTGTGAAGATGTGATACTCCATTGTTTCTGTGATAGATCACTGAATCTGATAGACTGAATCCATCCAAGTTTCTGCAAAGTCCATATGTTTGTCCTTATTTATGGCAGCGTAATATTCCATTGTGTATATATCCTACATTTTTTTAACAAGTCCAGTTTTGATGGGCAGCACGGTTGATTCCATGTTTTTGCTATTGTGAGTAGTACTGCAATAAACATGCCCGTGCAGTTATCTCTTTTGTAGGTATCTCTTTTTTAGAATGAACTGAGTTCCTCTGGGTATATTCCCAGTAGGAGGATTGCTGGGTCATATGGAAAGTCAACGTCTAGTTCTTTCAAAAATTGCCACACTGTTTTCCGAAAAGATTGCACTAGTTTGCATTCCCACCAGCAGTACAGAAATTTCCCTTTTCTCTGCATCCTCGCCAGCATGTGTTGTTGTGTTTTATTATGGATGGCCATTCTTACTGGAGTTAGGTGGCATCTCAATGTGATTTTGGTTTTCATTTCTCTGATGATTAGTGAGACTGAGCACTTTTTCATGTATCTGCTAGCTGTCCGTATATCTTCTTTTGAGAAGTGCCTATTCATGTCTTTTGCCCACTTTTTCTTGGGGCTTTTTTTTTCTTTTGACATGTTTGAGTTCCTTATAGATCCTGGATGTTAGACCTTTGTCAGTTATACAGTTGGTAGATATTTTTTTCTCATTCTGTTGTCATCTCTGATGTTACTATATTGCCATTGTTTTTGTGCCATGAACTGTGTGCATATAAGATGGTGGACTGAATAGATAAATGTTATATGTCTTCTTACTGCTTCCCCAGCCAGTCATCCTCTTGTCCTTTTCCCTCTCCTCGATTTTCCCTGTCCCTGAGACATGACAGTATTGGAAACAGGTCAATTAATAACTTTGCCATGGCCTCTAAGTGTTCAAGTGAAAGGAAGAACCTCATGCCTCTCACTTTAAATCCAAAGCTAGAAATGATTAAGTGTAGCAAGGAGGACATGTTGAAAGCCAAGAAGGGTCAAAAGCCAGGCCTCTGGTGCCAAAAAGTTAGGCAAGTTGTGAAGGCAAAGGAAAAGTTCTTGAAGGAAATGGAAAGTGCTACTCAAGTGAACACACTCCTGATAAGAAAGTCAGACATTGATGATTACAGTTTTCATGGTCTGGATAGATCAAACCAGTCATAACATTTATTTAAGCCAAAACCTAATCTGGAGCAAGGCCCTAACTCTCTTCAATTCTATAAAGACTGAGAGAGATAAGGAAGCTACAAAAGAAAAGTCTGAAGCTAGCAGAGGTTGGTTCATGAAGTTTAAGGGAAGAAGTTGTCTCCATGACATCAAAGTGCAAGGTGAAGCAGCAAATGCAATTATCCACAAGATCTAGTTAAAATAAGTGATGCAGGTGGCTATGCTAAACAATAGATTTTCAACACAGAGCAAACAACCTCCTACAGGAAAAAAGATGCCAGGACTTTAATACTAGTGAGGAAAAGTCAATGCCTGCCTTCAAAGCTTCAAAAGACAGATTGGCTTCCTTCCTTCCTTCCTTTTTCTTTCTTTCTTTTTTTTTGTAATTAAGAAAGGTAGATTTGTTAAAGAGAAGATACCTTGTGGAGGGTACAATAGGCAGGGTAACAACGAGAGTGTCTGCTGTCTGCCAGGTTGACTTTTTAGTGTCTAATGCCTTTAAGTTGAAGTCAGTGTTCATTGACCATTACAAAACTTTTAGAGTCTTTAAGAACATTAAATCTACTTCACCTATAACAACCAAGTTACAGCACATCTGTAAACAGCACATCTGTTTACAGTATAGTTTACTGAATATTTTGGGATCACTGTTGAGACCCACTTCTCAGAAAAAAAAATTGTTCTTCGAAATAGTGCTACTCACCCAAGAACTCTGATGGAGGTGTGGAAGAAAACAAATATTGTTTCCATGCCTACTAATGCAACATCTGTTCTACAGCCCATGGATCAAGGAGTAACTTTTATTTTCATATTTTACTACTTCAGAAATACCTTTTGTAAGGCGATAGCTGCTGTAGATGGTGATTCATCTGTAGGCTCTGGGCAAAGTAAATTGAGAAACTTCTGGAAATGATTCACTGTTCTAGATGCTATTAAGATTATTCATGATTCATGGGAAGAGGTCAACATATGAATATTATGGGAAGTTTGAAAGAAACTGTTTCCAATTCTCATGGATAGCTTTGAAGGATTCAAGACTTCAGTGAAGGAAGTAACTGCGGGTGTAGTGAAAATATCAAGAGAACTAGAATTACAAGTGGATCCTGAAGATGTGACTGAACTGTTGCAGTCTCATGCTAAGACTTGAATGAGAATTGCATCTTATGGATGACCAAAACACGTGACTTCTGGAGATATAATCTACTCCTGGTGAAGAGGCTGCGAGCATTGTTGAAATGACAACAAAGGATTTAGAATATTCCATAAACTTAGTTAATGAAGTACTGCAGGACTTGAGAGGATTGACTCCCATTTTGAAAGATGTTCTATTGTAGATAAAATGCTATCAAACAACATTGCGTGCTACAGAGAAATCTTTAGTGAAAGAAAGAGATGATTAGTGTGGCAAAGTTTAGTGTTGTTTCCCTTTAAGAAATCACCACAGCTATCCCAGCCTCCAGCATCTACCATCCTGATCAGTCATCTACCATCAACATCAGGGCAAGACCCTCTACTAGCAGAAAGATTATGACTCACTGAAGGCTCCGATGATCATTAGCATTTTTTTAGAAATAAAGTATTTTTAGTTAAGATGTGTACTTTTTTAGACATGATACTATTGCATACTTAATAAATTACAGCATAGTGTAAACATAACTTTAATATGCACCGGGATACCAAAAAATTGTGTGACTCACTTTATTGTGATATTTGCTTTAATGCAGTGATCTACAATATCTTTGAGGTTTGCCTGGATATGAGGGGGAGCCCCCAAAATGCAATTTGTTTATATAAAATCATGTATTTATTTTTACATATTTAAACTTCAGTCACCTTCCAAGTACTCTCCGTTTGATGTCATACCTCTATGGAGATGCTTTTTCCACTGTTCAAAACAGTTCTTGAACTCATCAATTTTGATGCCTTCTACTGCTTTTGCTGTGTTTTGTTTCACCTCCTCCACATTGGGAAAACATTTCCCTTTGAGGACTTTTCTTCTTTTGGGGAAACAAAAAAAGTCACTTGGGTAAGACTGAGTGAATCAAAAGAAGATGAGGCACAAAGGTCATGTCAGTTTAGGTCAAAAACTGCCAAACACAGCATGGTACGGGCAGGTATGCTCATAAATCACCCATCATAAAATGGTCAAACGTGTTGAAAGAATCTCAAACAAAAAAAATTCACTGAAGCTGAACACAGCTTCTCACCACCACGCTAGCTGGTCCACTGATGCTGATGGGTTCCTAGAACACTTATCTAGCAGGGAAACCTGTACAACAAGGGGCCCATCCTCCAAAAAATAATTCCATGCTTTTGAGGGACCCCCCCTTTGTATACATATTTTTATTGGTTCTGGTTCTCTGGAGAATCTCCACTAACCCACGACTCAAGGAGAAGATTTAAGACTAGAGCTCATGCCTGCACTTCCTATTCAATGTCCTTTCAACTTCTAAGGGCGCGACTGCAAAGGTCACCGAAGGAAGGATATTCTTAGTAGGCCATTGGGTTCCCTCTTTGGAAGTTACCACCTGAATGTATTGTTTAGCTCCCTCGATATGAATATTTTCCAGATTTCCCACCTCAGTGGAAAAGTGATAGGACCCAGATTTTTTTTTTTTTGAGTTGGAGTCTCACTCTGTTGCCCAGACTGGAGTGCAGCGGCCGCTCCTGGCCACCGCAGCCTCGACCTGCTGGGCTCCGGCAATCCTTCCGCCTCAGCCTTCCGAGTAGCCGGAATTACAGGCATGCACTACCACACCTGCCTGATTTGTTGATTTATTGTAGAGATGAGGTCTCGCTGCCCAGGCGGGTCTCAAACCCGCGGGCTCAGGCAACCCACTCACCTCAGCCTCCCAAAGGCGCGGGATGACAGGTTGAGCCACCGAGCCCGGCTAGGATCCAGATTTGAACATGAGCCTAAAGACAGGCACAGATGTCAGTTTTAGGAAACCAAAAAGCTAGAGGAGAAAGTGCTCTCTCAGGATAATTCGAGACGCCAAAGCTATACCCACAGGCTCTTAAGCAACAAGCTAGAGCACCATGGTCTTAACTAACAAGAAAGAAACCAAGAGGAGAGCCACACCCTGGGGAGACAGGGTTGGGTATCAGAGAGCCAAGAATTCAAGCTAGACCAGTAACATCAGGTGCAAATACAGATGACGGAAAGGAACATCAATGATATTTACTGTGCATCTGACATGTTTCAAACTCTCTTCCCAGCACCAAGGATAAAATGATAAACAAAAGAGACATGACAAGCTCCCTGTCCTCGAGGGGTTCAGAGTCCACCGCTTGCAGTTATATGGAATAGTTATTCTCAGCTGAGGAGCAGAGAAGGATACCCTGCCATGAACTTGCTTGCACATCTCCAGGGGGGCAGGGAAGAGCTGTGTAGTTTTTATAAAGCATATTCCAAATGATCCTATACATTTCTACTGGAGAACAATTTTAGAAATCTATTGCTTTCCTAACATAACCTACAGAAAGTAAATCTTGGCAAGTTCTTCTTGTAGAAAGGGCAGTTTGAGAAATATTCATCAAGAATATTAGAGAATATCTGTAGCTCACTTTTATAACTAGCAGGACTGAAGGGCAGAAAATGGTTGGCTTGTGCGAAAGGCCCAGAATGGAGCAAATATGCGTACATTCACTCACACGTATTGCTTACACACCCTCCAGCTGCCATTTACCCCTCCCACTCCAAACCCACCCACCCGCAAATGTCATCTGTCTTTTATTCATCACTACATTCAGCAGGACATGCTGACCACGTGCCAGGCCCTCAGCGACTTCTGGGAATGTGTCCCCTGCCCTCGTGCCGTTTCCCGTCCACTGAAAAGCAAAGCGATAAGAAAATGCTTGCACTAAAAAAAATGCACGTCACACACTGGGTGTGCAGCTAGAGCAGAAGGATGTATCATACCACGAAAACACAGCTAAGGGAGCCCAGCCCAGCCCCGGCGTTAGGCGGAAGGTGCAATGAAGTAACTAGACATCTTTAGGTCAGAGCCGGGGTCCTCTTTTCAGAGTTATGGACGCATCTTATTACTCTTTGCCATCCCATGTTTTATCTACATACCAGACATGAAGGTAGCAAGAACAGGGCAGAGGCCATCAAACTCGGTGTCAGAGTGATTGATAGAAGTGCCACAACCCCTCTGAAAGTGCTCCGTGCATATCACTCACACCCTAAGTGTGACTCTTCCGGGACCCTTGAAGACTTTCATCAATCCTACTTGTAAGAAAGGGCTGCTGAAACCCACAGCACAGCAGTTATATTCTCATCCTTTTGATTTTCACCAGGTGATGCACAGTCATTACTAATTCAGTCAGATAGCTGGCATCAACAAGACATTGGCCCCAACAGTTGAAACAAAACAAAACAAAGCAAAACCCACAGATATCCTGGGCCTTGTTTATGACCCCCAGGCCAAGTGCCTGGCATTCACTGATGTTTCTTTATGAGATTTTGTTAGAGAACCAATATGTTTGTTAATTTTTAACCTGCTCCTCTTCAGACAAATAAGAAGAAAATTAGGTTTATTCCACAGCTCAGCCACCTTTATTTACCTCTGCTGATGCAATCAATAAGCAGTTTTGACTGCCTACTATGAACCAGGCTCTCAGAGTTGCTGACAGACAGGCAGGGAGACAGAGATGCAAATAAATAAACATAATAAACCAGGAGAAGTGTGAAACCAGAGGCAGAGACTAAATGCCTGTGAGAGCAGAGGGTGACGGATGGCTCCACCGGGAAAATGCTCTTCTAGCTGCAATGCAAGATGAATAGGAGTTTGCCAAGCAGGGGGCAGAGAGGAGGGTAGTGAAGCAGAGAAGTGTTCTAAGCAGAGGAAACAGTATTTTCAAAGGTGCTGAGGTAGCCAGGAGATCCCAACACTTTGACAGGCCGAGGAGGGAGGATTGCTTGAACCCAGGAGTTCAAGCCGGACTGAACAACCTAGGGAGAACCTGTCTCTACAAAAAATGAAAACATTAGTCGGACATGGTGGCATGCACCTTGTAGTTCCGGCTACTTGAGAAGACTGAGGAGGAAGGGTCAACTGAACCCAGGAATTCAAGGCTGCGGTCTTGCCACTTACTCTAACCCGGGACAGAGGGACACCCACCTCCAAACAAAATCAAAGGTGCAGAGGTGAGAAAAAGCCTGGCCCTTTGTAAGCAGAGAACTGTTCAGTGTGTCCTGTGAACCAGAGGTATGAGGGGGCAGGTGCTGTGAGCCACTGGGATGGTGAGGGGACCTTGTAGCTTGGAATGCCATGTTAAGAAGTTTGAGATTTTTCCTGGAGGCAAAAGCAATCACTGAAGAATTTTAAGCAGAACTGATGTTGCAATCGGATTTGTGTTTCAGAAACATCACCCTGGTAACCGTGCGAAGGATACACTGCAATGAAGAGGCCCAAAGCAGGGAGTGACACCAGGAAGCCGCAGCAGCTCAGGTCTGGACTGGGAAGGGCTGCCTCATCCGGCTCTTTTATTCCCAGAACCTGATTCTTCCGCAGCCGTCCTGCTCCGGGACCATGATGCTAACCTGAAATCGTTGTGTTTGTGTTGACTTCAGATTTTTCTCCTGAGATCCAGCATGGGGACATCGAAATGGGCAAGGGTTGGGAGGGAAGCTTGGGAAGGTTTAAAAAGCAAATAGTTGAGATTCCTTTTCTGTCTCCTCCACAGCCTCGGCCCTGGAGAGTATCTTTCCTGACCATCAATAATCCCTGGTTCAAATTTGAAACTGTTGCTAGCTTTTATTTTTATCTCTTAGTTTTTTTGGTTCTGTTTTTATTCTGAGTTGGAGTCTCATTCTGTCGCCCAGGATGGACTGCAATGGCACACTCATAGCCACCTCAGCCTTGACCTGCTGGGCTCAGGTGATCCTTCCACCTCAGTCTTCTAAGTAGTTAGAACTGCAGCCACGTGCCACCATGCCTGGCTAAATTTTTGATTTACTGTTGAGATGAGGTCTTGCCAAGTTGCCCAGGCTGGTCTTGAACCTGTGGACTCAGGCAATCCTCTTGCCTTTGCCTCCCAAAGTGCTGGGATTATAGACGTGAGCCACCGTGCCTGGCTGCTAGCTTTTTTTTTTTTTTTTTG